>NW_027112099.1:1482152-1498488 GCF_000696795.3 Halyomorpha halys | reverse complement strand
AAAAAGAATAAAGTTGAGAGAAAAAGGATCAAAATTGTTTTAAAGAAACTAAACCACTCTCAAACAAGTATATTAATAAAAAATAAAAATAATTTTTAATATTTGTGGTTATAATAAATGTAAGTATAATTGAAATAAATGAAATTTTAATTTAATGCAATATTTAATATTTCTGGACATGGCACTCCTCAGCCATCTTCTTTTTCAATTTGGCATAGGCTTCTTAAAATGACATGTGGCTAGTCCTCATTTCATAGCATTATTCATGACGAGTTATCATTATAGCATAGAATTATTCTTCGAATCAATATTAATTTTTTCGTTAAAATATATATTTAAAAGTGTTTATCATAAGTAGTAGTGCACTTATCTTCTTACACTAATCTTATTGGTGGAAATTAATCCTCATGGTATTAGGCCTCCAACTAAATGTTTTTATCTTTTACTCTCGCAAAGTAACACTTGGAGGAGCGGCTTGACGAGCTGTAGTTACCCTCCTGCTGGGTTGATTTTTATAAGGGTATTTTTATAAAATTAGATTAATTTAACGGAAAAAATATAGCTGTGACTTTATAAATTTTATAGATACCACAACATACCTAGGTAAATTTTACGGAATCCACAGAAAAAATAAAAATGGAAAATAAAAATCCACAGGAAAGAATAAAATGATTTGCGAAAATAGATGGATAGATGGGATGGGTTCAAAGAACCTTTGAACCTGCACGAACGACTCATTACACAAGTATGAGTACTTGTGCAGTAGTACATACGATCAATCATTTGTAATTGGAGCATTGTGCGATCCTGAAATTCCACAAATGTTTCGAGGTAGTAGAAATAATTCTAAACTATTTCCATTTTTAAAAGTGTTAATGTACCCTTAATAATCTTGGTAGTAGTAGACCTGTACCAATGATGGTCTTAACCTCGTCATAAAATGGTACTTAGTGAACGAATGTTTAATTATCGTTTCTAAATGGGTTTTTGAATGTTTGGGACAGGGTTTTTTGTAATGAGTAAACACCACTGATTGGGACCCCTAAAAGTCTAAGTAAGCAAAAAATAAATTATTTTTAACTTAAAAAGTTATGATGTAAAGATTTTCTATAAAACTTCTATAAAAGCATCATGTGCAGGTAAAGGTAAAGTTATCACACGCACAAAAGACGGACGAGGTAAAGTAATTTTTGCAAGTTATGTTTGGATTTGGAAGATTGCCAACAAGGCGTCCTCAGGGTGCCATCTAGTCTGTACTGAAACAACTACCGCTCGAAAACAAATGAAACGACAGCTCTACAAATAGAGACAGTACATTTCGACAAGCATATACAAATTGTCCTTGAATATGAATGTTAAATCTCGTATGGGAATTTCTTACATAATATTTATTACATAATTGAAAACAGGCGTGTATTTATTTTACTTTGTTTACTTGTGGTTGTAGCCTTAAGTATCCAATCGTATACTATAGTGGTCACATGTTAGTATCCATATGTGTAGAACACATGGTAGTTGACAGTGGTTGACTGGTGGGATTTTTATATTTCAACTTGAAGTTATGTTATAGTTGAACCCGTGAAAGCTATTTTCTACCCTAATTTTTTGAAAGCATATTAAAGGAGATGGGTTAAGAAATTATGGTCACTTTCACTTCTTGAAAATAATACTTATATATCTGATGTTTAAAATAATTTTTTGCACGAAGTAAGGTCCATCAGTGAACCGAACAAGCTATGAATATGTTTAAGGGTAATTATAACTGAACTGTTAATAAAGTCAGAGAACATGGTAAAATTATGTTTTAACATTTTTTAAATATTAATATTATTCTAACAGTCTTTTGTTTGTTCATTTTCTCTTCTTTATTTTTTTTCTTTGGGGGGAGGGGGTTCTACGTATAAGATTATTGATAAATTTAATGATGTGGATAATGGTATGAATTGAATTTTTTTTATCAACCCATCTTAATTTTTATATATTAAATGACAGTGCGGTAGAGCAATAGTAATAATAATATACAAAGGCAATATAATAAATAGGGCCAAGATCATTGTTTATTTATAAATGGCAAATACTTATTGTAAAATCGAAAAATAACATATTTTTTAATGCACAAAAACCCCTATTAAAAAAATATTGATAAAACTAGTTTTTATTAATAATTGTTGTTTGCAATGCAAATAAATGTTTTGTCTTTTTAAATGATAGAAATTAAAATTTTTTTGACTATCTCGAAACAAAGCTCTTCAAAGTACTTGGTGTATATTTAAACTTCGAAATGTTTGGAGGGTTTAGACGGTTTCATAATTTAAAATCATTATATTTTCTCCTAACTTTTATTCATTAAGGATAACAATAACTTTTAGATACTTCCGATATTCTGTAATATACATCCTTTCTGTCCGATATTTATATCAATACGTTTTATTCTGTATACTGGCGATGTTGGGAGTCACATATTTTCTTTCCTTCCTCTGATTTTCGGACCAATGATTTCGGATGTCTTTACTTCAGATATATTATCATAACGACCCTGACTGAGACTTTGCCGGAGGTAGCGATGTAAGAATGGCGAATTTGTTTACAGTTGGCAGGGATTCAAAGAACCTAATTTTGAAGGAATGACACATTCATTTTATTACCAACTCATGTTTTCATCTGTGAGCTTAGAGATCAGTGAAAATATCGGTTAATTAGAAAATGATGATACTATTTAAGTACTTTTCTTCATTCCTCATGTTTATAGAAATTATAATTTTTTTATTATATTTAGATTAAATGAGAAAAAAATTGTATTTTCTTAAACAAACAAAATATTGATTTATTATTTTTTAAAAAATCTCACAAAACTGAAACTTAAGTATGAAAAAATTAATGACAAAGACCGGGGTCCAACAGTAACCTATATTGTCTGCACTCTATTCACCCAGCTTGTGTACGAAAGATAATCCGTTCAAATAATCAAACTATAAATTTACTCGCTTGAAAGGATTTTCTTTAGTGTCTTTAGATACATTACTAATGATATTCTTGTCCAATTATTTCTAGTTGCGAGTGCTTTAATGGTTTGAAAGGCAGTTTGCCTTGACCATCCACTTAAAAGTTTTTGTCATTTCTATTTATATATATTGTTACTTGGAACCCATACACTGTTCTATTTTTTATTATTATTTTTTTGCGAAATTAAATCAATTAGTAAATTATCCATCTGCGTACTTGCTAAAACCCATTTTATATTATATTTTCACAAACCTAAATTTATAGCCCTTAAAAATACAATTGCAAATTGTCTTCCCATCATTTTAATCGAAATTCCACGGAGTTATAAATCAACAATTTTATCAACGATGTGACTCAGTATATACTGCTCAATCATTGACGAATTTATTGCGTATTACGTAATAACTTCTTGAGCTTATTCCAAGCATCCCTTGTCTAAATCAGCTTTTTTTGTCTTTCTCCAATTAACACCTCTTGAAGGATTCCTTGAATAATTCCTCCAAGGTCTTCTCCGCGGTCTCCTTTCTTCCTTAGGGCATGTCATCTTAGTCGACGTTCTCATCACACCAGGTTGGTTCTTATCATATTATTTATAGTTTCAACTCGTTCTGAATTAATCGATCAATTAAAGAAGGCGAATTTAGTGCGATTCTAGATTCTAGAGCGACGGACGAAACTGGGAATACATATTTCCTATAACTTTATATAATATATACATATCGCACACCTGGAACTAAAGATGCACAACTCAGAATGTCTATGGTCAGAACTTCTTGGTTTTTTCAGAATAGTTCGACCATCCCTAAGAACGACAGCCACAAAATATCAAACCTAGCTGATCTACCAATAAAGAACACTTAGGAGGCGTCTACTTAGAATTTGACTTTTTATAATGTCTCTTCGAATAAAAAAACTTTTTTTATTTTTAGTTCCACCACTTTCATTCTGGATGTCGGATACGTTCATTTTTTGAGTATGTGAATTATACTTATGAAACCAATGCTTCATGTAGTTGTTGTTTCACTAATTTTTGTTATGATGATATTGTAATGATTTTTTTGTTAAAATCATATTGTTAACCTCCACAGGTTATTTACTCAATTAAAATAGCTTGAAACTTGACTGGTACCACACACTGGTGAAAGTGCCCCCTCAATAAGAATCCCCTGGAGGGTGGATCAATATGGCAGTGGTAAACAAGAACAAGTCGATACTCTTGGAGAGCCGGCCGCTAATCAACAACACGGCCTACTCACTGTAATGGAAAAATTTTCAGTGTCGACTAGGCGACATTTTTGGACGAGTTGGTGAGTCGCCCCGTGCCAGTTCACGGCTAGCTCTGATTGAGGTCAGAGCCTATTAACTTTTCGACCCTCTCCAAACTAGCTTTCCAATATAACAACATTAATTACATCGTCGGTTAACCAGTATTTATTTATTTCCGAATGGATTGACAATCGGAACGGCAGCTGTTAATCTATCTATTTATATTGTATCCATGATTATATCCATATTGTATCCAATGATCAAATATTTTTTCACTTCGAATTATCAGAAAAGAAGATGTAACTAAAATGATTCATCAGCTTTTAAGATCGATTTCAAGAAGGGTTATAATTCAGTTTGACGCCAGAAGTTGTATAGTATGATGTGTCGAATTAGTTAATCTAGTGAAGGACATTTCGGAACATTTAATTAGATCCAAGTCTGCAATATCCATTCCTAGAAGTAAGTTCCATTCGGATTTAAAACAAGTTAAAATAATGATATAACCAACAATTAAGTAAGTACTATTATTATTTTACGTCAAATTGTAAATTTCATTATTTTTAAAGGAGAATTTCGTATGTTATATCAAAGTTATTTATTTTATTTTACTAATAAAAAGTGTATTTTACAAATGCATTGCTAATTACACTTGTGCTGGGAACATCAGAAATTAGAACATTTAATAATTCTTTTATAAAAATTGATCTCAGCATATCTAACATGGACTTAAGAGCTTAGTAAACTAGTTCGAATATGGTGGAGAGCCCTTTAGGAATCCGATAACAAATATCGTGAATAATTTAGGATTTTACGACAAACAAGGCAAAGAAAATTTTGTTTAGTTTTCAATGCTGCTTTTTATAATTACTTAACTTCAATAATTTTTTAGTTAACGCTGCCTATCAAAAACAAAACTTGGTGCTTAAAGAAATTAAAAAACTTTCCTATTTTCTGTATAAATTATAATTTTTGGCACATCAGGAGCAAAATCTAGGTCAATCCTTAATGAACATCAAGTTCATTTATAAGAAACTAAATCTAACATTTTAAATGTATATGTTTTTACATCTAGCTGTTACATTAGTATACATCTGTAAACTATATACTATATAACCCGGATACGTCGTACGTTTCGACAGCAATTGGTCCCGTAAATTTTATTCTCAAACGACAATCATTAACATTCAAATATAGGCAATTTCGTACACAATTGAAATATGAAAAAAAAAGAAAAATTCCCTAAAAATAAATTTTCAAGAAATAAATAGGGGATAGAAAAGAAGAATAGTGGTGAATCTGTGCTGACCCTAGTACATTGTTCACCATAAATTTCATTGGCAGTTTTTTTTTGTTCCTACATCATTATCTTTTGATGAGTATTCAATGTTCATTATTTTATTTATTTTTTTAATATCCAATATTTTTTTGAACGTATGTATATACTCTTTATATTTTTATATTAATTGTTTCTACTCACCTGTATGTATAGAAATTTATAGGTTGATCTCTCCTCCCTTTCCCCATAACTTCCATTAAACCCCTCAGACTGGGTTACGTAAAGTCGCCTTGCATATTTGCCTATCGCTGCTTTGCTTCAGTAATGACAAAAAAAAAAAAAAAAAAATGGAAGACCTATGATTGACCGTGTGTAAGGATGATTGTCGGGTTGCGTTCAAAGAAAGTAGTTCGGGTGAGGTCAAAGAAAAAAACTCAAATAGTCATAAAACTACTTCCTAAAAAAAAAAAAAAAAGTCTGCGGGAAATTTGCTAAACGATTTCCTATTTTTGGCAAAAGATAGTTTCACCATAGAGTAGCACATCTTTATTTTCTTTAATTTCTCTACGGAAAGATATCCGGGAATTAATCTTTACTCAATCATTCTTGAACAACATCATAAGTCCGTAATAAGAACAAATCATTTTAAAAAATCGAAGAATAGTCTTGTTTCATTATTTTCAAGAGGTATTTTTCATTACAATATTAAAAGAAAAAAATTAAAGAAGTAATGTTAGTACTACTTTGCGTTGTAAATTATGAATCTGAGACGTTTTTTGGCCCAAGCAAATATGGTTTCATCAAATAAGATTTTTATATAATAAATAACAGACATATCCAAAAGTTTAAATATCCATTTCATAATAGTCTGAAATTTTTTTGTGTTTCTTTCCTCAAATTTTATAAAATCTTTTTCACTGTTGTTATTGCACATTTTTGTTTTTATTTCATGGTTCTTTTTTGAATTTTCTATAATTATTGTGTTATTTACAATGAAATTATAACTTGGTTAATTAGGAGATTTTTTAAAAAAATAATTAAACATCTTGATTAATGGGTCGGAATAATGTGTAAAGTTTTGGCACAATACGTTTATTTATTAAAAAAGCCACAAGTATCTTATATACAAAAAAATCGAAGAATAGTTTGACGTCAATACGCGAATAAATGTATATTAAAACTGTTTATATTTCACAATTCAAGAAAAGTAGCGATATAATGAACAATGCATCATTTAAATCTAAATAAGCTTCTTTTATTGATGTTATAAATAGAAGTTGTTTCACTGTACTGCTTTGCCAATTAAATTAGTTCTATTGAAGTATTGAATTTGCATAATGTTAACACGTTATGAACTACTTCATTTATTGCTTTTAAACACTTATTTGTGAGTAGATTCATGAAAAGTTTATTTATAACTAGATGGTTATAAGAAGTTTATTCACAATAAATAGAATTTGGTCCGAGTGCGGTCAAATAAAACAAAAATAGTAAATTGGTGTACTATTTTTATTTGAGCCAACCTTTCGCCCCACGTTGCAAGGCTTCGTCAGGGCTAAAAAAGATTAGTAAAAAAAAAATTAGTGGAAAATAACAATGAAAGGTAAAAATTAAAGGTTATAAACAATAAATGAAAACGGTAATAGTAACAGATAAATAGATGAAATATTAAAGAAAATACTAATTAAGAGTTTGTATTGGGAGGAATGAGGATGGCAGTTAAGTACGCCACATTTGAAAAGAATTTTAAAGTAAACACTATAAAAAATATTAAAATTAGGTAAACAATAAATGATAATATACATAATAGAGGGGAAGAAAAAATATTTTTAAAAAAAATATATTAAAATTTACATGGATAGAAAAACAAAGAAGAAATAATGGGATACAATAAATGTAAGTGATTAAGAAAGACAATATACCAAATGAGTGGGGATATATACAGAGATATATTATATACAGAGATATATAAATTATATAATAAAGTAATTAATACAAGTCCATTTAAGCTGGGAACACATGAATATAAATTAAAAAATAAGATACATCAATATAAAAGAGAAAGGAATGATAGTAATTATTATTAATTATTAATTAATATCCTTCCTTTTATATTTATGTATCTTATTTTTTTTTAGCCCTAACGAAGTACTGCAACTTAGGGTGAAACGTTGGCTCGAATAAAAATAGTACACCAATTTACTATTTGAGTTTTATTTGACCGTACCCGGAAAAAATTCCATTTATTGATACGCACGGTCAATCAGCAATCTTCCAGCAAGTTTATTTATAGAATGTTTATTTATATAAATATAGATAAATGCTTCTTAAAAGTTTATTAATTGGATATAGAGCTGAAACAAAAAAAAAGTAATAAAGAAACTATAAATCATAGATTTTACGATCCCTTAACGAAGCAGAACCACACTCAATCCAGTTCTGACTCAGATGGGATCTGCCTTTAGTATCCTAGTATGCCTTCGATGTTGCTCGTTTTTAGAAGTTATTTCTTCTATACAAAATAACTAGAGTCAAATATTTAATAAATGTTTTATAAACATTACGACATCTAGGAAAAACACCATTTCAAATTTAGTTAATAAGCCAAAAGTATATCTTAAGCTTGTATTTCTTTATGCATTTCTCATTAACATGGCCCAAAACTAATTAGCGCATAGTGATATGCCGAAATATGCATGTTAGATCGTAATAAGTATTTCTATTGAAAAAAAAAATGATTTTAGATGGTTATCTTGGCCTACCATAGAACCTATTACAAGTTAATAAGTACAGGTATTGGTGGGTAGGAGTGGAGGTGGGATTTGGCAAGGCCAGAGGTCAGCGAACTGAGGGTGCTCCAAGACAATCACTCCAATCAGATAATTCCATTTCTTCGAAGAGATATTTCTTCTCTTCACTCTACATCTTCTTTATTTGAATTTTTTACCCAGACATGAGACATTTGGGATGGACGATTATTAAAATACCGGATTTTATAATTCCTATTTCATTGAATTAAATAACAGAGAAAAGGATTAATTTGGGGAAAAAATTAGTTCTGAATAATTTATGAAATTCCACTGTAGAGAACGACTTCTCAGAAACTGATCCACTTTCTCTTGAAGTGGAATGCATTCTAGATTACTAATTTAGCGAACATAATTAGTTTTTTGGTGAGATCTTTGGCGATTTTTTTTTTCAATTTAAATCGATATAAAAATATGTCATGAATATTGTATTTTTAATACAATTTAATATATATATATATATATATTTTTGTAAAACTATTGTAACGAATTCAATAAGAATTCATGGACTGGAAAATTGTACTAGGATCTATAAAACAAATTATTTAATAAAAGCGAAATTATTTTTTCTTTATATTTTGGTTGAAATAAAAACCATTTGGAAAAAAGGAAATTTACATTGCTTCATTTTTGTTGATTTTATAGATTTTAGTTCTCTTACTTAATTTATTGTTTTTATTTTTGATGTATGACTAACAATCAATAGTTTTTACTTATTTTTTAAAATTATTTTTGGCGAATTCGGAATGACTTGTTTTAACCATTGTAGTAAGATTGGTACTAATCTATAAGACTTATCATCAGCCAGAACTTTAAATGAAAAAATAAGACGAAAACGTATACGAACAAAGCTGTGAATTTACTTTGTATCTCATTATTGGCAGTTTTCCTAGAAACTCTATTAACGTTTACTAAATGTTTGTTTTTAACATTAAAACATGAAATCTTTTTCACAACAGAGGTACCACCTGTCAGATAAAGTTTCAAACTATTGATTGTTGGCCATATATCGAATCTTTGTTTGGTTGAATTAGTTTTGAGAAGAAATTTGAATATTCATAAAATTAATTGTACTGTCTATGCCCTCATCCCAAATTAGGTTTTAAAAAATGCTGATATTTCTAAATTTATTCGGGATAATCAATAATACAATGGGTAGACTTTACACATGTCTATATCATGCCATCATATAACTATATATAATATATATTTGAATAAAGTTGTAAATAGCAATATATAAATTTTCGTTCTATTTGTGTAAATACGGTTTTCAAGGGTTATTGGTTAGAAAAATAAAATTTAAATAAATCATAATTTATTAAGCTTGGAAGATTTTTTTTTTTAGTAAAGCATAAGTAGCATCAGTAATGCTCTGTCATTGTATTGCCTTTGACAACCATGAAACTGCTGAAACAGATTTCTTAATTTGATATTTTGTTAGTTCCTCCATGCTAATTTTTCGCTTAGCCCATTTTCTGCAATTAGTTGTTAGACGTAATATGAGTAAAAACATTCTATCCTTGAGGAATCAGCAAATACAAAACACCACAAAGTAAACAGTAATTATAGGCAACTAATGATTTCATACAGTAGCGAAATATGTGTTTCGTCATCATTATTTTAAAAGTAAATTCAGAATTCTATAGATGAGAACGTAGATTTATCATCATTAACGTTTAAAAAGGAAATATTTTTAAGGTTGAGTTATGTACAATCTAAGTTATGTACTCATTAGATTGGCTCACTATTAACTATCTTTATGCTTTAATTTAGTAGAATAATATTTGTTATGTTATTAATGTTTTACTTTATATATTAGTATATATATATATATATTTAATAGAGTAAGTATAATATTTAACAGTCATCACCGAAATACCAAAAACCGTGTTCTAGAGCTTATGTAACTTAAGTGTCTTCTCTCTCCCTCCAATGACTGTCATTAAAGTGCAAAAGTCTATTATTTTACGGATGAATACGACGAAAATAGATAAACCTGTAGGAAGTCGCACTAGCATTATTAATATTGGCAATATTTCTAGTGCTTCTATCGAACATTGTAATAACATTTTTATCCCTATAGTTTACTTTGTTCAATTGCAAAGTCCTATTTACCATTTATTATTATTATTACCAACATTTACCATCAATATGTGAAAATTAAACAAAAAAAAAAAATAATAGCAATATTGATAAAATTTCCCAATTGATAGTTTTAAATAATAACCAGTTTAATTCTTATATGACTAGTTACGAATTTATATTCCGTGAAAATGCGGATTTTTGTCTTATATAAGTTTCTAGTTTTTAATTTTTTTTTTCATTAACGCGCAGATTTTAATCACAAAATAACGTTTTGATATATATATTTTTAACATTTCTACTTTTACTCCCAAACAAATACATACATATTATTTTTAACCAATTTGTTCACTCTTATTTTTAAAAAGTATATGTATGAATTTTCCATGACAAGAGCAGGTGGGAACAAATTTTTTCTGCTTTATTTTGTTGTAAGGATAGATTTTTAGTCATCTCTTTGAGGGTACTTTCCACTGAGATTGTGACCCCCATGAATCTTCTTTACGACGGTCCTGTGTACTTCATAATATTAGTGCTATGTAAAAAAGAATTTAAAAAAATGTAATTTGTTTAGATATGCATTATTAGTTACTTTCTGTTACTTAATACGACTTTTTAAAAAGTAAAAACTGTAACACTATCATCCATTAGGGTGATTCGGCTTTGTTGACCGATGTCTGTATAAGAGGTGATTTGATCAGAATCGCTACCAATCTCCATGTTTTCCTCTCCAGTTAAATGAATTCATTTCATCAAGAAATGGATAGATCCAAGACTGATATAGAAAATAAATAATTATCTACCACGACCAGATTCGAACACCTTGCCTCCTTACTCTCAATTACGCCCCACTTCTATGTTTAACTCAGACCTTATATGTTAGAAATTAATTTTTCTTCGGCTTCTCTATGGTATATTATAAACTCATATTACTACTCCTATCTCTAGAAGTCTGTTTTCAGCCTGGGAAAATATTTCAAAGATGGAAATTGCTTTACTATTTTGTATTAACTAAATTAAACGAATATAGGTATTTCAAAGGAAGTCTTTTAAAAAAATTTGGCACTTCGTTGCAGTCATTTTTAATGATAAGACCTTATGGGAAATGTAACCAACGTGTGTACTCAGAGGATAAAAATATATATGTACACAAAAAACTAGGAATTTCTCACGATCGCGAAACTTCTCCTTACTATACATTTCATATATAAGTTTTTTAAGCAAGTGAAAAGAAAAATAAAGTCAAAGCGTATAACTTTACGAAGCTTGAATATAAATATTTTATAAGCATTTTGTTACGATAAGATTAATAAATACGAAGAAAAAGTCATGTTGTGAATTGCGGAATGGATCGTTTTGTACTTTTGTGCCATCTGGTATAATTAAAGGGGAACTCTATTAACTCTCACTGAAGTGGTGTCACATGTGTTTTTTTTTTTTTCAGTGGCGTAAGAGACGCCATTCTAGGAACGAATTTTGTTAATACGATTCCTTAATATTTTGTATTACTATATCCTTCCATGAATCAATTATTATGTACAATACTTTTTTTTATATAAATTAGGATTTTTAAGATTCGTTATTGACTTTAGAAAAAAAAAATACTAGTTGCATTTTTCGCATTGAAAGATTTAATATTAGTGGTCTGACACTACATGCCTCCGATGTAATATGTGGAATGTTTTAACTGTCCACCTTCATAAGTTCTTATTTAATGACGGTATAAACATTGCTAAATAACTTTGAGGACATCGAAAGTTATTTATTACTCTTTAATATGTTTAAAGTTTAATAGTCAAATCAACTGTCGATCATTTAAAAAAATCTGTAGGTATTGTGTATAGTAGCATACGCTAGGAAAATAAGGATAACAGTTATTCCAAGAATTATATCAGGACAAAAATAGTTAAATATAAAAGTGTGAAAAATATACAAAGATAACAGTTAGGATTTCACTAGAAGATTTCAGAAAAAAACCGTATCTTCAAAATAGTAAATAATTTAAAAATCAACGTTTCCCCGATTCAGGCATCATCAGGACAGAAAAAGACAATTTCGTTTAAATATATAGTTAAGGGTCTGATGATCAGTAATCTTTAGACGATGTAACTGGTTAAAACTGTTGGTGTGAAAACTGATCTCTTATATGTGGTGAAACGTTAGTTATTAAAAAATATTTTAGAAATTTAAAGCTTTGTTTTTGAATACTTCCAAATAATCTCATTTTAAAGAAAAAAAATTTTAAAGAAAAAAAAATACTAGTTCAGATGTTAAGGTGGTCCTTGAACGACGATAAAAGAAAGAATTATTTTTCTGCAGAGCACTCCGTAACTTAGATCTACTATGTTGAAAAAAAAATCATCTTTTTCTTCAGAGCACTCCGTAACTTAGATCTACTAGGTGGAAACAAGAATCATATTTTTCTTCGGAGCATTCCGCAACTTAGATCTACTAGGTGGAAACAAAAATCATATTTTTCTTCGGAGCATTCCGCAACTTAGATCTACTCTGTGAAAAAAATAATCATTTTTTCTTCAGAGCACTCTGTACTTTTAATCGACTCTTCTAATAAGAATTCATTGGTATTTTTTAACATAATTTTAGGGATTGCTATCACCACTTAAAGTCTGATATTTTCGATTTATTAACATTAGTTAGTAGCAGGTAAAAAAAGTATTCTTAATGAATTTAGTGATTTAGAATTATTTTTTTCAGTATTTTCTATATAAGTATTGGGTTCTAAAATAAGTTGGTAGCGTTTTTTACTGGTGATTTCAATAAAAACTTAGATCCTTGTAAATATTTTTAATCAATTATATATTATCCATTTTGATCTATTACATGTTGCCATCTTTCAGGTAATTTTTTAATTCCGTCCTCCCAGAATTTCTCAGATTTATGTGCAATGAACTCCTCTGTGTACGTTTTGCAGTCCTCGGGTGAATTAAATTGTTTCCCGTTAAGAGAGTTTAGGAGGGCCCGAAATAAGTGAAAATCTGTCGGGGCAAGGTCCGGTGAATAGGGTGGGTGAGGGTTCACATCCCAGCCAAACTCCAATAATTTCTGCCGGGTCTGCAAAGACACGTTAGGACAGGTGGTGGAAAACTTTGCCTTTGTGATTATGAAACACAAATTTCGAAGACTGAGGGTTGTTTGTTACCAATGCTTGAATTTGGTCATCATCAACAGTTGAAAGACGACCCGAGAGATTTGCGTCTTCCGAGTCAAAATTTCCGGTTCTGAACCGAGCAAACCACTTACGGACGTTGCTTTCTCCTAAGGCATCATCGCCACACACACTGCAAATTTTGTTAACCGTCTGTGTAGCGGATTTTCCTTTTTGGAAATAAAAAATCATTAAATGAAGAAAATGAATTTTTTTCTCTTCCATTTTGAGCAAGCAAAATACCACTTAGAGATAAGGAATCTCGATTGAAACTGATGCATAAAAGCACCTCAACTAATCCTTTTTTAGAATATTTAGACATTATTGACCAAGTAAACATAATTTTATAAACACAGAGAGGATTAAATTGAAATATTGAAAAAATCTACGAACCTATTTTACAACCCAATAGTTTTTTAATACCGATTTTTCAGTAACAGCCGAATTCCTCCACGATTCGAATCACAGAAACTCTTGTAGATTTGCTAGAAACTATGTTAGAGGGTTGTTTATTTTTGTGTTGAAAAATATGAAATTTTGATGTAAATAGTTTTTTTACTATGTCATTTAACAAAATAAGAGAGTGCCCCTGATAAATTTTTAATGTTAGCATTTAATAATGACCACCCTAGGCAGCGCTCGTACCAGCCTGGTTTATATCCCATGATCGGTACTAAACGAGTAATGTGGATTGTAAATCATTGGTAATGTATTGGTGTTCTCAATTAAAAGCATCTACACTGGCCGAGGGGCAAACATTGAGCCTGACTTGGCACATGTGTTATCAATTACTTTATTAATTAATCAATCAGGTTACGTGACATTTATAAACTAATATGGTTATTGTTTGAATTGTATACAATTCAGAATGTAATTTTTAAGATCAAAGACGTATTAAAGTACAATTTCAATTTGGTTGCTAAGAGTTAATAAAAAAAATGCAAATTCTGTTATAAATGTTTTGTTATTGTCGATGATTTAGGAATTATTATTTCTATGTTATTATTGCGGTTTATGTCTGTAATTAAACCTCTCAGTTTAAATTTTGCTGTGTCAAGAGTAATATTGCGGAACATAGCGCCATAAAACCTTGGTTATGACCGAAGTACAACTTCTGCCTGTAGGAGTTTACGACCACGATGATGACTTTCATCTGCCCGAAGATTATGACCGAAAGGTTCAATGGTATCGTTGCTATTCGACTGTTGTGTGATGAAACAAGAATAGTCCAGTCATAAAGAAATTTGGTCGCTACACATTAGTGTAAGGATAAGTTTTGCTTACCCGGTAGTCCCTAATAAGACATGTATTTCTCCTAAAAGTATCCATTCCCCCGTTTTCAAAATGTTTCTCCATACCACATCCCATCAAAGTTCAAAAACCTAGGAATGTGTACTGTCCTGTGTTGCATATCTTACTACCGAAATAGTAGTCCCTATTAGTATCTTATATTCTGTATGTATTTTTTCCGAATAAATAATTCCAGCATCCGCCATCTTCAGACTCTCTGTTTACTGGCAAAATCCGACAGTTGCCACGTTTATACCTTAATTAAAATATTGATTAAAACATTTATATCATAGTACTAAAATGTTTACAAATAAGTGTCGTTTTATAGTTGAAAGAAATGTAAAATCATTGTTGGAAATCCAGCCGAGTATGTCAGAAATTGGTAGGACGTTTAATTAACGGGAGAGGAACTACGATAGCACATTGAATGAATGGTTTACTAGGGTACCGATATTTATTAAATTATATACTGCTGAGAAGGAATTCGTAAATATGAAAACAATTTTTTAAAATTATTTATTTATTGAACTTTACAACGGTATTAAAAAAATACGATAACTAAAACTAAGAAATGTCTCAGAACACATAATAATCTTGGGAAGAAACCACCAGATGGCAGTACTTTATTCCTAGCTTTGAATTAGAAGATCCCGTGGCCATCTTCTTTTCAGACGTCTTGTAGGTTTATGAAGGATGAGAGATTAAGAACTAATGGGTTTGGGTGGGTATTTCATTTTGGAATGTAAAGAAGTGTATCTATTTCGGACCAAATTTACAACGAATGGGATGTGGAGGTATTTGTGACCTAATAAAGAGCATCAAGGAATTTGAATTGTAAGGATTGCATACGGGAGTAATTTGATGGTTTGGTGAAGTCCGAAAGCTTAATTCCATTTGTCTAAATAGGCCTGATTATCATTATGTATAAGAGTTTTCTTTGTAGTAAATGGGAAGTTTAGAGCCTTTGTCGAGCAGATAATCGGAATCCAAGACTGGTACTTGACGTTTCAGTCTAGAGTGGGGATTCCAAATGTGTCTCTTGGTCGAGTCAAGATAGAGTCCTAATTAGCGAATCTACTCAAATGACTTTACTGGGATATTAAAAAAAGATACAATAGGGCATGAGAGTAGAAGTTTACGACGGAGAGTAAAGGTGGTGTAATGGGGTTTGTTAGGATGTAATTTGATTCTCTATTTCTGACACTTTTCTTCAAATAGATTTTATGTGTCATGTTGTTCTTAGCAAGTTTGTGTAATTATCATGTAGAATTACGACTGTAAATATCAAAATAATAAAGTAGCTACTGATAAAATTGGTGATCCTAAAGAGGGGAAAGAGCCCCTATATATATATATATATATATATATTTTTGTAAAACTATTGTAACGAATTCAATAAGAATTCATGGACTGGAAAATTGTACTAGGATCTATAAAACAAAT
>NW_027112099.1:1467705-1482102 GCF_000696795.3 Halyomorpha halys | reverse complement strand
TATGATATAAAGTTATTGATAGGAAGGAGTTTTCACGAAAATAAAAGAAGGGATTCTTTTTCTCTTTTTAACAGAAAAACAATTACGTTGGTGAAAGAAACAATTACCTTGCTAAGTGCCTAGCAATTAATCTTACAGGACTATCCGGATGTGCATTGACTTCCTTTGTTTCGTTGCTAACACTCCCTCCTCGGTGATTGCCATTATTGTTCTTACTGCTGTGGTGTCGTACTCGTGCAACCTGTGGAATGTGAATTCGAATAGAATATGCAATGAAAAGGTGTCTATTCGGTAATTTCTGTTGATGGACTTAATTGCTATTATAAATGAACTTCGTTAGCATTGTTTAAAGAGACTATATCTATTTAGTTTTTAAATTAATATCAAAGAGTCAATTGACATTTTTTATTTCACTTATGCTGAGAGTACCTTACAATGGATACTTTGCCTTTTTATACCCCTTTATCACCAGGTTGCTTTATGCCGTGAATGCTTATTAGATTATAAAAATTATTTAAAACACAAATGATTGAATATTATTTATTCTCGACTCTTTATTTAGCAAAGTTATTTTTTCATTTGGCATTGGTATAAATGTATACATAAATTAAATTTACATTCATTATAATTCTTTAATTCAACAACAAATGTTTTTAACTTTTAGTGGTTGAAGAAATTTAATTTTGGACGAGTTAGCTTAAAAACTGGAAATATAGACAAGAAAAACATCTAGTTTTGAATATGTGAAATAATCTTTGTATTAAGAAAGTTCGTTTCTACAGCTAATTTTTACAAATGGGAACAATAGCTGAGGAGAAATGGCTAATTTTATGAAGAAAATTCGTTTTATTCAGAGCAAAAACAGAGATTCTGTCCTTATATTTGAGAATTGTACAAGGGTAAACAAGTAGACTTTTTTTTGTTGTATTCGAAGTGTAGAATCACCATCGGTAGTCGCTGTTTAGTAAGTATTACGGTCGTGAAAAATTTCAGCTTTGAGTTTTCGACGGGAATAAACTTTTAAGTTTTCCTCAGTTTAAATAACAAGTACTGTAAAATAGTGTGTGTTACACGCGTAAGTGCGTGCGTGCTGGGGATGTGACAGTTCTCAAACACGGCTCAACCATTTTTATGAAATTCGGTATATCAATATACAATAAAATGATATTCGAAATCAGCTAGGTCTTATCCTCATTAAGATATTCGGACATGACTTAAAAACGTCGAATTTTTTAAAAGATTTCCCATTAAAGTATCTTTAATTTTTAAAAATAGTTAAAAACAATTTATTTGTGGTCGTTTCACTCCACTTTGTAGAATTTCATCAGGACTGTTGCAGTTGAGAGCTTTCCTAACTTTTATAAGTTTTATAATTTTATAAGTTGCGAAAGCTGTCAACTGCCCTGATGCCCTATAAAGTATAGCGAAACGTCGGCAAGTAATAAAATAAAATAAATAAAAAAATGTTAACTTTTTTTTTTTCCTCTGACCATCTTCTTCATAATTTGAAATAATACGATAAATTATTTATAAATATATATTTAATTTTGTTTGTTTGAAATAATTAACCAAGTCACATTTTTATTGCTATTAGAAAATTGATGATTATAAACTATGAAAGGAATTGATAATTAACTTAGGAAGATAAAAAGATGAATGTTTTTTCCTGATTAAAAATACATTTCCAGAGAGTAGTATTATAGATGTATTACAGATCGTCGGAAAGCCAAAGATTTTATAAATAACAATATTTAAATTAGAAAGTTGACAAAAGTTAGATTCAACAAGTTGAAAGAAAGAAGGAAGACATCCACATATGTTGTAATGGAGAAGAATTAGAAGTGGTGACAGACTTCACATACTTGGGTGCTGTGATAAACGGATGTAGGAAGGTAGCCGCAGAAATATCTAACATAATTAATAAGGCAAACGCAGTTTACTACCAGATATGTAACGTTGTTGCAGGGAAGAGAAAATTAGGCAAAGATGTCAAGCTACACATCTTCAAGGGAATGTTTCTACCCATACTTTTGTATAGTTCAGAGAGTTGGATAATAGCAGACCGCCAGGAGAGCAGAATTACCGCTACCGAAATGAAATTTATGCGAAGGGCGATTGGAAAAACAAGGAGGGACCGAGTTCGCAATGAGAGTATTCTTCAGGAACTGCAGATAGCCTCACTAAAAGTGTTCCTGGAAACTCGTCAGCAAAAGTGGTTCGGCCATGTTATCAGGATGGACGACCACAGAGGTCCTCTAAAGGCCATAGAATATGTCCCAGATGGCAGACGACCTACGGCCCACCCTAGGATGTCATATCTCGACTAGATTGAGCGAGGAATGGAATTCCTGGCTGAATGCTCCTCTACGCTGAGAGGCAGTAAAGAGGAAAGCTAAAGAAGAAGAGAGATAGAAAGTAATGAAGAATGATAAATAATGCCTAAATAATATATATCTTCTAACTCTGCTGGTGCATGTGCTGTTTCGTTATTTGATAACGTTTGCTTGTCAGCATAGTTAATAGATAAATACTTTTTTTATTTCACTTAAAATAATTTAAGTTTATAATAGTTTTATAAATAGAAGCCTTTCAGTTGATAGGCTTTTTTTTTTTTTTAAATGAATGCCAACATAAATTAATTAAATTTGCAACGTATAATATTATTAAATTTAGTTTTCGGAAAACAGTATTGATTAGAGTTGGTGAATTTGCCTCATTTGGAAAATTAGTTCGGAAAAGTATTGTCGCAGTGAATAACATAAAAAATATCTGTCCCGAAACGAGCGAGGATTAATTTCAATTCACAGTAGAGTGCATATTTTCATTAAGATGCGAACACTGCACCAGTTTTTTTTCCTATTGGGTATTGAAAATTGTCTTCTGTACATTTTTACTCCATTTTATTCTGTGATTAATTGTTTATTATCTCTTATAATTATATAGAAACGGCGTATAATAAAAATAAGAAGTGTTTGATGTTTGGACGAACCCATGTGTTGAATGAATGCTCTCCACTGTGAACTCAACTGCGCAGCTGTATATTGCTGACACTAGCATACGGCTCAACATTTCAGCTGTCTCTTTACTGAATCTTTTATATTCCGCTGTGGTTTTACTGAGAGAGATTATGTTTAAAAAACGAATGAATTTTTAAATAAAATCGTGTCAAAACTGATAGACATCTTGCAACATTAAGCCATAGTATCCATGATCCACCGATGCCTCTGTTGCCTTAGCTTTATTCAATTTCCCTCTATCCATGACGATTTGAACTGAATTTCGCGTTTTTTTTAATATATATCATTTTTTTTTTTTTCAAACCTCTTTATTTTTATATATGGTTAAAATAAAAAGGTTTGAAAATAAAAAAAATTAAATATGATATATATAAGAAACGAAAACCAAAATTATTATATATATCATAATTTATTTATTATCATAATCATTTATATGAAAAGGCTAAGTTAACTGAAATTACGAGAAATTAACTGAGGTCACAGTTTATGTAGGCTTTTATTAACTTATTTAATTTTTTTTAATGGACTTGGAACTTTTGTTGAAAAACAAAATATCTAAATACCAAAATAAAATATTTTATGTAATAATAAGCACTAGATAAATTTACGCGGAGCACATCGGGGGGGGGGCACTAAAAGCGTTTAAAAATCAATTAGTCTAAGATCTGCTGGAGGTTTGAAACTTCAAATATTTCCTTACCATCTTAGGGGGTCTTATTGATGAGATAGATAACCGGTTTAAAATGATTGCACTTAACAAATAGGGTTGAGTAAATAACCAATACCAGTTCAGTGCTTTGCTTACTTCAGCGCATGGTTTTTTTTTTTTTTTTCAAGTCATTTTTTCATTCTAAACTTCTAGAAAATTCATAAAATATCGCTATATATATAATGAATAATATAAAATATCGTTTTATAATAAGATAATTCTTTCTTGTAAACTTTGTTAATTCTTCCTTTTTTTATATATATTTTTTAAAATTTATTTGAATTTCATTTTGTTGTATTTATTTCTTTGCTACGTCTAAGGTATGTTTTAATTTGTACTGTGTGTGTATCCTTTTCTAATTTTTTTACGAACATAAATAAAAACAGTTCATTACTATTATTTATGCAATAAAATTTTTTTTTATGAGTAACCATACTATAACCTTTTTTTCATTTGCATGTAGAGGGTTTGTTTAAGTTTATACTATTTTTTGCTTGTGCTTTTTGAGAGGGCCCCAAAACCTCGAAATTTTCTGAATTTTGTTTTAGTTTCATTCTATTAACTTCTGAATTCCTCATTTCTAGGAAAACATTACCAGTTTACTAGTATTAGACATTAGTAGAGTTGTTACGAAGATATACGAGTTAAAAGAACTACAATTGTTAACATATAAAAAAAAAAATAATCGTGTTTTATAAACGTCCTATTTATAATAAATAATCTATGCGCACACATGTAAACGGTTTTCCGTACCAGACTCATAAAGCGGGTACCCTTAATTGGGAATAATCTGACAGTTGAGCGTGATCTTGCAAAAATCCTCTTCTTGTTTAACCGTTATTCTAAAAATAGTGCAGTGCTTCCTTACAACGTACTGAACCCCATGACCTTTCATGGATCGTAGTGCTTCTCATTATATTACTGTTATTATTGAATGTCATAACTGTAAAACAAATAAAATCGGTTATGTAATATATGAATTATCTTAGACACACGGTAATATCTTGTAAAGAAACTATCTTTTGGGAGCACTCAATGTTAAAAAAAAAAGTTAGAGAAGTTTGTCGGGGGGTGCGGTCAGCAAAGAACAACATAAATAAACAAAACCATATTTATTTATTTTATGACGACGTTTCGACCTGAGTTTCAGGTCTTCATCAGGGCTATAGAACAAAAGAGATAACAACAACATTTAGAGTAACATACAATTGAAAAGGAATAGTATACAAACAAATTTAGAATTATACAAAATAACAATACAAAAAACGTCGGCATAAAATAAATAAATATGGTTTTGTTTATTTATGTTGTTCTTTGCTAACCGCACCCCCCGACAAACTTCTCCAATCATTAATCTACGGTCAACTATCTACACCTCATTAAATAAAAATTATTTGAATTTGGTGGACGTAACAGTCTGAACTTGGCGGACAGGTAACGTCATACACGCATGACAGTTAGCTTGGCAAACAGATTAATAAACTCAAAAACTAGGGTGATTAGGAGGAAATTAACTAAAATAGCTTCTATATTTAAAAAGTTCATTTCAGTATCAGTATTATTATAGACCTGGGTAGTTTTGTTGATAGTATGAGGCCCATTGCCCCAATCTTCAAAAAAAACAAAACAACAAAAACATGGGAAATCAAAATTTAAGAATGTTGTTTTTGTTTTCATAATCCCTTAATAAGAGGCGCAGAATTCTTCAATTCTTTGAATTAAGAATATTTTCATGATTGAATTTCACTGGATATTTATTGTATCAGTTCGTTGGTGTTCGCATAAAGATCAATGTTGTAACAGCTTTTCTAAAAAAAACAAACCAATAAGCAAAATAGAAAAGAAACAAGATGGCGGTACCACCCTCGTCAGAGAGCAGCACGCTATCTTGACACTCCAAGGTCGCTGTCTCTTCAAGTTCACTCTAAATAATGCAGTGACCATGGAACTAACCATAATGTATTCCTATTACTTGTACACGTTATTACAAATTTGGTATCTGCCAGTAGTTAAATTTACGTTCTGGTATAGTTTATCAAAACATTAATCTAATTTTAAAGAATTTACGGGATTCTGCTGATCTTTCCTTTTTGGTCCAATGTTGATTTTCTTCAGTTACTTTCGTGTAAGCGTTTTTATCCAAATATTTCTCAGCACACCTATGTGCAGAAAACAGCTCTTCGAATCAGGTCCAAGTTTAAAGGTATCTTGGGGGTTATTGAAAAATGGGTCTAGCATCAATCCCAATGGATTACGACAAATAAATTCGCTTTCACATGCGAAGAACTCCTTTCTGGAAACACCTATATTTCATCAATGTTATTACCAAGTGACGAATCATTAACCTTGAACTGTAAGTAATTATCTATAAGAAGAAACAAGAGAAATAGGATACAATGTAAATGAGCCATTTTAGGATTACGGTGCGAACCGAAAGCGAGAAAAAGATTAAGTCCTGAGATATCCTTCTATTTGTAAGAGTAAAATGTTTGAGTAAGGAAGTCCGAAACTGAAATGGAAATGGACTGGGCATCTGGCAAGACTGATAAATATTTGGTTGAAAAGAATTACCGATTAGCCTCCCATAGACCAAATGAGAAACAAAAGATCACACATGAGGTGGAAAGATAAAATAACCCCGAGTGGGATCAAACCGAATTAAAGTGACCCAGATCAGAGAGTGGTGGTTCAAAATTGTCAAAAAAATTGTAAAATGGTTTTATCTGAATTTTAAAAGAAGTATTTTATTAATTTATTATAAAAATTGGAAGTTTTATTTGAAAAGGTTACATTATAACTAGGCTTTCTCTTTGTTTAGAATCTAAGTGCGGGAGAGGCTTTTATCATAAAATTGATGTCAGTGTAGCATATGTAATATATTTTGTATATATATGATATATAAAATATATTATGTACGTAATTTACTGATATATGCCTACATATTTATTTATGTATTGAATTAAAATGTGCCTAAGATTCAATTTACTTACTTCAATTCTTTAATTTATTCTAGGGCTAATGTAATTTTCCAAACATTAAAGAAGGATAAACTGATTCGATATTTCTGTCCGGTTTTAAGGCTGACATACCTCTCTTAGTATCATACAAACCAAATTTAAATGATTGTTTTTTTGAATAAATATTATTTTGCTAAATATTTTCTGTCCCAGATTTTTCATAATTGCACATGCAAGTGTTTTATGGGAATTCAGAATGAATTATTCTTCCTTTCATCATCAGTGCAATGTTGAATGTCCTAGACATTACATTCCTGGGGAAATGAGGTCAAATGGAAATGTTTGTTCCAATTGTCTTATACACAGGGAGCATTAATATGTTCTATGCCCTAGATTATTTTAATTGATTCTAAGCTATTTCATTTTCTCGAAATTAATATATATGTACATATATTGCGATTACGAACCCACTGTATTTACATATATATATATTATGTAAGAACAGTGACTTTATCATGTTATATTGAGCAATTAAGTTCGTAATTGCTAAGTTACGTTGGAATTAATTTGTATTCAATGGATTTTTACGATGACCTACACTATAAGCTGACTAAATCTCCATCCTCAGAAGAATATGTTTACTCTCTATGTTGTCATTCTGTTGCACTCAGGTATCTTACCTTCTACACAGTGTCTGATAATGGAATGTATGCGTGGGTTGTTCAGGGCTATATGCTAGAGTAAATGAATTCGTGTCTAGTCATGAATTTACTTCGCTGTTTTCTCGATCTTTATTTATAAAATATAATTTAATAATAGTAATCTTTTATATCGGAGATGGAAGATCATTGTGTGACCTAGGTTTGAACGATATCTGCTGATCAAACCAAGCCCAAGAAGTTTTCCTCCATCAGACTGCAACGCCTGTCAGTGTTGCGTGATAGTATTTGAACACTTTCTGGCTCTGCATTGGGACCATCAGGAATTATGTTGTTGTAGTTGGGTGGAGTCTGAATCTTCGTTTCAATTCGCTATGCGATTTAGTAGTAGACCATATATATGAACCTAATTTTAAGTTAGAAAACGTAATTACTAAAGTAGTTTTTGATTACTCTAGTAGATAATTTTAGCGACCACCCGGCAATGCTTCACTATTGCTATGTTTGAGTATGTATTTACATTAATTGAGCACTATTGAAACTTTGATATGAGTTAATGTATAGATGAAGTGATAAGACGGTAACTATGGTAACATAAATGGTAATAGCTAACTTCAAAGAATTTTCAATAAAATCAGAATATAGTATTTTTTGGCCCAAAATAGGCAAAATTTTCGCTTTACATGCCTTTGGTTTCTTTTGAAATATCAAAAAATAGACTTTTGTTGACCTACATTACTGGATTCCTCATTATCATTTTTTTTCTTATTCTTCAGAAAGAGACAAATCCTTTGGCGTATAATCAATATGAAGGAAATGTATACTTATTGAGCTGCGCGTCAGAAATGCTTAATTTTGTTAATAATTTATTTTTACCAAAAAATCGGGCCAGCCTATATACTTCCTAGAAAAATTCTGAACATTATATAACACACTTCACGATCGGATGAACGGTGCAGCAGTGCATAAAGTACGAACTAACAAAAATTCATTTTTATATATAAGATTTCGACCACATTTAGTGAAGAGGTAACTGCGCTATTAACTTTAGTGTAGTTTAGATCCCACTTACCTGTGGTATTGAAAATTCGTAACCTGTGCAGGAAAATATTAAGATTACATCCTCCTGTGACCTTAATGTATTCGGTCTGGACTGGACAATTTTTTTTGGAAACCTCACATTGCGAGCCACATGTGGCTCTTAAATTGGTAAAGAATTTATTCTAAAAACATATTTATGTGTGAAAAAATCTTTCCTAGAAGATTTCAAAACGTTAAAGACAAATGTGAAAAACATTTACTATAAATTCTTTCAAAGGAAAAGTAAACCAACCAATAACATGATACTGTATATGAGATTCTAGAAAGAGAAAAATGCACTTCTCTATACACTCAAATGAGATGCTAACTGCTATTAAAAATTTACAAAAGATGCTAAATTATCTTAATGTCTGGAATATTTTCTTGGATTCAAGCGAGGTGAAAAAGTTTGTTTTTGATGTTTCTAGTATCTTAGATACATCGTACATATGTAGACAACGTCTTTCTAACACAAAATATATTAAAAATTAATTGAGAAACTAAATAAAATTGATGAAATCCTGAATTCTATAAAATATACTAAGGGAATGTAAGAACATTTTTAACATTAATTTTAATTTTTACTAGCTATGTGTGGACTATGAATATATTCTGATATACATTATATATTGATATAATAATGAAGTATATTAATAATGTATTCATTTATTAGTTGATTTTTGGTGAAGGCAGTTATATGAATTAGGTTGATGCTACTTCACCACTATTTTATTATTAGTGGTGAAGTAACAAAACATCCTCAGGAACTATCTGCAATTATTTAGAATTATTCTAAAGAAATAAATGACAAAAAATCGAAAAAGAAAGTACTGCTTAACATTTCAGTGATCATACACAGAAAAAGGTAATCCTTCTTTGATGAATCCGCCCCACTAAGACCTATTGGGAGCGACAGTCCTATATCACTTTCAAAATATTTCCTTAAAACTGGAAGAGGAGACCTAAGGTAATATAATCGAGCAATATTTAAAAAGCATCTTAAAATTGGAAAACGGTGTGAAATCCTCCAATCCCGCCCTCCGTAGTAGCTTTACTTATCTGATGTAAAGTACAGACGATTATAGCGATGTACGATATGTCACAATTTCAGAAGAAAAGATCGAAACTAAAACAAAAATGCAATCCTTCCCGGCCGGACCCGCTCCACTAAGACCCCCAGTGAGCGACGGTCCTTTATCACTTTTGAAATCTTTGCTTAAAACGAGAAGAGAAGACTTAAGATAGTTTAATCGAGTAATATTTTAAAAGCGCCTGAAATTTAAAAACGGCGTTTTACAATTTCTGTCATGCTTTCATTACTCAATATTTTTATTATTAGATTAGAAAACATATGTTAATTTAAAAGTGCGTTTTCTAAATTCTTTATCGAAAACTCGAGAACAGATTGAAATACTCTGAGCGCAATCCTATTTCAAAATATTTTTTATAAGATGTACTAACTTCCAAGATTCAGAAATTTCTGTCGAATTTAACACAGTTTTAAAGCACCTACATACAGAAATGTTAATTCTTTTCCTTACAGTAAAACACGTGTTCGAAAGGTCTCAATACATTGGTTATTTTCCATGGGGAGACTTCAATCATGTTAATGATATAGTTAAAATAAACCTATCAAACCGATTTGTAGGCCAGTGGGTCTATTATTCAGTTAGCAGTTGTTATGGTTGCCTAAGAAAAGAGATAACTGGCTCAAGTGCATATTTGCTTAATCACTCAAATCGATTCATACTGGCATTCATTCATACAGAATTATCTTATCTCTTACACTTTACAGTTTCGATCAATAATTTGTTGATGGTATCTCCATTGTTTTTTTCTTATCAAGTGTTATTGATCGCACATCGTGTAAAAACTGAGAAAAAAAAATTATATTGAAGAAGGTTCTTGATTACATGGCAAATATAGAGAATGATTATTGTAATTAGTATAACTAAACTTATAAATTATTGTTAAAAATAGTTCAGGTTTTCTAATGATGCTTTTTTGTTTCAGGTAAGTAACTGGCTACAGCAGAAATTAACAAGTTGAGGCTATGTACATGGGATCAAAGATTTCTATGAAACCTTTTTTTGGTGATACTTTTTTTTTGTCTTAAAATTTTTATTTATGGAAAAATATTACAATCAGCTACAGTTTAGGACAATAGGTAATAGTGATGTTAATGATTACCTTCTTACCAAGATCATCAACACACACACACATACACAAATAAAAAAAACATAATCAAAGTATGTACATAATTAGATAAATATAAAATAAAATAGGTAAAACTAGAAATATCAAACCAGGTTTAATAATAAAATAAAACTTATCATATCCATAGTTTATTATGTACAATATTTACTCATTCGGTTTGAGAGTCCTTGGGTCTGCTCCCCCCATCCCCCAAGCGTGAGGAGTAAAATAAGGGCTCTTCGAGAACCCAGCGGAGCCCTCTTGTATGAGCCAGTGGAGGCTGAGTAAGTGTGCTAAAGCTGCAAACACCATAACAAATACACTCAGTGTACATGAGTAAAGAATCTGGCTATTGTCATAATCCCCAATTTTCGAATTTATTTTACAATAAAATAAAAAAAAAAATTGTAGGATAACTGGATAAAAATAGAATCAAAGGATCTGTATGGAAGTTTGAACACTTGGTTGGTTTAAGGTCAAGAACATAGGGGACATGAAGGTCATGGTTTAGTATTCTGTTGGAAACGTAACACGGAGCATAGACTGTAGTCCTGTGGATTTTGGATTGCAAGTATTGGATAAGTTTGATGTTCGAAGGTTTAGCCGTTCTCCATACGTATCAGAAGTTTTATATATTTTGAGAGGTGAGAGGTTCTGCTTAGTATTTGGTATAGTTGGCTGAATTGTCTGCTCAGTTCTTGTCATTTAAGTCCAGTATGTTGGTTCCAAGTGAGTCTTGTCTAAGATGAAGTGACGAAGTGTGTTTAGAGAGGATTGGATGAGGCTGTTACAGGATCATATAATCGCTGTATCTTCGGCTAATGTTGCCAGGAACGTGTCGAGATTGATGGGAATGTCATCAGTAAAGAGGATGTAGATTATAGGACACTGCCTTGGGGAACCCCTGCCTCGACAGATATTGGAGTACTCAGTGCCACTACGATCTCGAAAAGAGCGATTTAAGAGGTTGAGAAGCTTGTGCTATATCCTGAAATGTACTCGAGCAATTTTGTTTCTTTCAAGAGCTAATGAGACATAGTCGACGTCCCTGAGGCCTTGTTGGATTGTGAAGTGCCTTTGAGGAAATCCAAATTCATATGTGGGAAAGCATTGTGATTCGACTATTTTCATGAGTTTTATAGAAAACTCAGGTCGATTTGGTCAGTTAGTATTTGGCGAAAGGTGTACCAGGGGGTAAGGTGAGGGATGATACAGGAGAGGTTCAATACCTTGAAAACTACCCCTTCATGAAAGAAATTATTATACCTATTTTAAAAATAAATACATTTGTTTTAATTTGAGTACTATTAGAACTCCTTAAGTTCAATATTTTCCAAGGTACAGTGTTTCCAAAACCAAAAATATCCATCCTCATAAAAGAAATTCGCAAAATAGGTGCAGGTACAATGAAAAGAATTTATAAAAATATTATTATCGAAATCAAAATACCAATAATCCACTGCTCTTGTTCTTTACTACATTGGAAAACCCACATGTGTCAAAGTTCTTATGATTAAAGTTTTTGTAATTCATTCTAGTTTTATTTTTGCCGAAATTATATCATTTTATCAATAAATTTTATATATTTTATCATTTATTAAAATATTTTATTTAGCGAAATAATAAGATAATAATAATAAGCTGTTAATTATTAAAATAATAAGATAATCTGCATAAGTAATAATTCCTTTTTTTGTTGGATCGTTGTGGGCAGGCACGGCTAGTGACTGTTTATCTTTCTATTTTAACTTAGGTTATGACATGAGTGATATCACAAATGTAAACAGATCAGCTTACACTGTAGGTCAGGAACGACTTGGCGAGCGGTCCTTCTTTTCTGAATCATTGATCAATCTGACGATAGTGATAGCAGTAAATGTTTACTTAGAATATCTCGGACCAGACTAATTTTTCTTAATAAAACGGATTTCCTTAGGGGTAATTCTTGAATAACGAATAATTCTCTGGCCCCAATTAAAAAAAAAAAATTGAATGTTCTTAGGTTACCTCTCAGCTAAAACATACTATCAATCAAAACTTGTACACAGAATCTTCTATGTAATAAATGTTTTAAACCTGTTATCGTGACCAAAATGTTGTTGAAGCTATAAACAACAAAGACAATGGCAAAATGGACTTTAAATAAGCATTTAATATTGAATTAATATGCAATTATTAATTTTAAGATCTCATTTCATAAGAATAACAATGATTAATCTTAATAAAATGCTGTTCTTTTATATATTTTTTTAAACATGACATGGTAATTGTTATTCAAAATTGACTAACCCGTTGGTTTTCTTTCCTGTCGAAAGTGGGAAAGGAATAAGATTAAAGCGATGCCACAGTTTGGAATCTCGGATGTCACTGAAAATTCTGTTTTCTGTCATTAGTTTCAGGTTTACTTTTTCATGATAATGATTTTATTTTTAAAGTCATATTCCGTAAAATTTCCTACAGCCTATTCCGAATGAAAATTAACTGATATATTTCTTATAAGCTAAGAATCAAGACTTAAAAAAGTACAGTAGTAAAATAATTCCCTCTAGGACGTACGTAAAGTTATGATGTATTTGATTATAAATCATATTGCCCCAAAATGATAATATTGGTAATAAGAATTGATTTGTTAGTGGCAAGTAAAACATGGCAATATAATTGAATCATCATATCTGTCTGAAATTAATGGTTTCCAAGGCCATAACCAATAGAAATGTAGGTATGGAAGTTTTTTTAGAAATAAAAAACTAGCCTCATAGATTTTGTAAGTGCAAATTTGTAATGAATAGGAAAATTATTAAAGATTTAATCACATCTCATAATTCTATATTTATTAATTCTATTTAGTACAAAATAGTATATAAAATTTATTTTATATCCTTTTTTGGCATCTTTCAAAACATTTGTAAAAGTCTAAATCAGTACTTATATCTGTGAAGTTGTTCATCCATATATTATTTCTCTTAGATATTTTTTAGATGATGCCCTGAGCCAATTAACAAAAAAGGATGTTACCGTTTGAAAGATATTTTTATTCAGAATATGCAAGTCCACTTAAATGTTTTAGTAATTTTAGTAAATATTACTACTAATATGTACTAGTATTTGTTAATGGGGACGCTATGTTCTGTCTTTGTGTTCCAGCACTTAATGTGTTTCTATTAAACAGAAAGGATGTTTCTGCTCTACGTGACCTACCCTAGGGTCGTACAATCCAACAGTTTGTTTTCAAAGCCACAGGTGAACAGACGCATGATGTAGTTAATACCAATAGGCTCTCCGTTACCTGTCAGTAATCGAATTTGGTTTGTGGTTTACCAAATTCGATCACTGACAGGTTTTTAAAGCATAACACGTGATATAATTACATAGTTCACAAGAACATTGTTCTCAATAAAAATAGGGAAGAATTTCATATGAATGATAAAGGTCTTATTGGTATTTATCTAGTAATGGGAGACCCACTCTCGGGTCAAATATGTTCCAATATCGGTACTGTACGAGTAGTTTGGCTGGTACTTTATTGTCAATAATCGCCAAATAGTCACATGTCTATTGCAGATGCAAACATTTGAAGCAAATCTTAGCCAATGTATGTTAGTTAGGTCAGAATGGACAGGAGTGTGGGCCTCCTTTACTCCTCCTGTATATCCTTTACCTGTATTAATATTTTTTTTAAGATTGATAGATTTATTTATTGATAGATATTACAATCTGCCACACAGTTGTGGGCAATAGGTAATATTGATAAATGATCTCATACATACTAAAATAAAAAA
>NW_027112099.1:1465423-1466653 GCF_000696795.3 Halyomorpha halys | reverse complement strand
GATGTAGAGGACAGGACCCAGGACACTGCCTTGGGGAACCCCTGCCTCGATGGGGTAGATATTTGAATACTCAGAACCACTGCGAACTCGAAAGGAACGATCTGAGAGGTAGGAGCGGAGGATAAGGTATAAGGTTTGGGGTAATATGGATTTGAGCTTGAATGTATTAATATTAACATCAATTCGGTATGAAGGTCGTCTAACCAGTTAATATGCAATTATATTTCACCTTTATTCTTATTATATCATTTAAAAACATTCTTACTTAATACAAGTTTGTTAATTCAATTTATGTAAATTTTAGCACTAGAGTAATGTTAATGCCTGATTTTTCTATTGAATAGTTATAAAAATTATAAACTTTCTTATTATTATTTTATTTAATTTTTATAGATTTAACCTATAAATCTCCTCATTAATATTAACTGTGATAAGGTTTAAAAACATTTACATACTCTCTTTAAAAAAAAAAAAATTATTAACCTTTAAAATAAGCAAATAAATAAGATAGATCAAAATAATAATAATAATAGAACATTTATGGATTTATATTTTAATAGTCTATTTTTCACGTATCAATTGTGTCAGATATAATTGGAAGATCTATTTGAGCCTAAATGTAGGCTAAGGTCAGGCTAATATTAAAACAAGTATTTTTATATTTTTTATGTTCATATATAAATAGAATGGTGCAGTGTTGACATAAGTTTGAGCTGATGTTATTGTACAGTTCTGTTGACCAAGTCGGGAACCTAGACTTAAGTCTAGGTTAACAGTCTCTCTGACCCTGATATAGAAGCAGTATATATAGCGAAGGTCTGTCGCCGAAATAGATTGGTTCAACTTAGTCCTTGATTGTTTGAGAATTTTTAGGTATAATGTAGCAGAATCGATAAGGAAAAAGGAGAGCTGTGCATAATATGACAATCTAGAACAATACATAGGAAAGTCGGATGGTGGACTATATACGACACTGGGCTGAACTGTTTCGTGTCATTGAACTCACCCAATTATATTGAGAATCTGGGAAAACATATCACTTCCATATCTCAAGTCATGTATGACTCATGTCCAAATTTGGCTTATCTGCTGGTTGAAACCATACGTTAAAAATCTTTTCCCTCGCAAGTTTAGTTACCTATAGGATAATCCACCCTTTCTTCTCTAGCTGCAGACTGCGTGTGACAATATTATCTTTTTTTTTTTTTTTTTTTTTTTTTTTTTTTTTTT
>NW_027112099.1:1462090-1463690 GCF_000696795.3 Halyomorpha halys | reverse complement strand
GTAGTTTTTATGATATTCACATATGAATATAAATTTGGCAAATGAAAATTTGTCCGAACAACTATAAATCAATTTATTTTAGCAGATTTTATGAAAACTACTACTCCTATGAAAATAGACGTCATAAACTACTTTATAGCTCATTAAACTAGCTTAATTTTGAGTGCTAATAGACATCTGTACGTCAAATGTTTTTTGGGATATAGATTTTTCAAAATAAATTCACTAACTACTGATCTTTCAGTACGTTCCATACAACATTTCTATGAAATGTTGCTTTTTAAAAAGCTATATCTCTAGAACTATTGGACGTAAATATTAGGGTTTGCACTTCGAATGATGTTTTCTTGTGTTCTTACTTTTTGAAATATAGAGATCCGAATGAAAAATTAGTTTTTTTTTAATAGCTTTGAAACAGCCGCCATTTTTTATTCCCCCTACCTATACTTGGCAGACTCATCAATTTTGACTAGTAATTATACATAGTTTTCATTCAAGTAATCAAATATTGGGGTGAAATACTGCCTTTTTCTTCCCCTTGGGCTCTTGTTCTATTTGTACTAACAATCTTATCAAATGATTATTTTCTTTTTTCCGATGTCTAGATAACTATCAAAAGAGGGAGGTGAATATTATAAGTGAGAATTCCAAGATTTTTTACACCGTTTAAAATATATTTCGGCCTTTTTTTTATTTATACTGCTCTTGTCGTTCTTCAAAGACATAAGGTTCAAATCTTAATGTTGGGATGAAGACACTTAATGACAAAAAATAGAAAAATTCAATAATATGTGAAGATGTCTAAAAGCGGTGAAGGAATGAGGAAGAACAATATTTAAAAATTCAGAAATGTATAGATAAGATTTGTATCCGTGTTCTTTATACGGTCATAATCTGTCTATTGGCTTGTTTATTTAACTTGGTAACTGTGTGACGTACATTTTCTAACTGTACTGCCATTAACGACTATTACAACACGTTAATTTGATCCGCAGACCTTGGAAACTCCTTTTACAGCGCCTTTGTAATTTAACGTTCTTGGAAGGCCTCAAAGATGGCCGAAATGGATACTTCATAGATGCTGGTGTAGCCTCGAATTCTCCATTAGTTTTAGTATTCAAGTCAGAATCATTGATAACGCATGAATACATAACTTTTGATTTTTATATCTATTTCAAAACAATTTTATATCCGTATTCTCTTATATCAACTTTTTTCTCTCCTTATTATTACGTCGGCCAAGCTAAAGAGCTGACTAATGCAGTTATATTTTTATCTCATGACTGATTGATAAGACAGCAATCAACTGCAGCTATCACTGAAAAAGGTACGGTAGGTATACTATAATACTGTATATACTACATAATATAATACTAAATATACTATAATACGACGTTCTTATACAAGTACTAAATACTAAGTAAAATATATTAGGTAAAAGATATATTATGGTTATATATGTATATATAGTTGACCGTAAAAATTGATATATAAGATAGTCAAGGTTGCGTTCAAAAGAGAAACAAAAATAGTTTACAACTATTTATTTTCCGACGTTTCGCCCCACTTTGCAGGGCTTCATCAGGGCTAAAAAGATACA
>NW_027112099.1:1353992-1461293 GCF_000696795.3 Halyomorpha halys | reverse complement strand
TGTATCTTATTGCTGTAATATTCTCAGTTTTTTTTGTATCTTTTTAGCCCTGATGAAGCCCTGCAAAGTGGGGCGAAACGTCGGAAAATAAATAGTTGTAAACTATTTTTGTTTCTCTTTTGAACGCAACCTTGACTATCTTATATATCAATTTTTACGGTCAACTATATATACATATATATTATGGTTAGCATTCTCCCCTCATCTTTTAGTACAAGAGCTCAAGAGGGGAAAAACGTAAGTTATTTCACCCCAATTTTTAATTACTTTAATGAAAACTATATATTTAATAATATAATTAATAATAAAATTAATAGTCAAAATTAGTGAGTCTTGATGTTATGTGAAATTAAACGATCTTTAATTGGATTAGTGGCAGGCATCATCTGTACGTCATATGGTTCCTGAAATATAGATATTTTTAATAAACCAAACCTTTTGTCTGAAGAACTAAAAATCATCATCTTGTTAGTTTATTTTGGAAAATATCATGGAAACTACTACTCTTACGAACGTCATAAACTAATTTTATGCTTATAGATTATTATATACGCCTAATAGTTCCTGAGATATAGTTTTTCAAAAATAAATTCGCTAATTACTGATTTTTCATTATTTTTTTATGAAATGTTGCTTTTTAAAAAACTATACCTCGATAACTACTAAATGTAAACAGCTCTTTTAAATTACGTTTTATTAGCTTTTCTAGTGTTGTAGGTAGTTTCAAAGGTATCGAGCTCCGAATTAAAAATTAATTTTTTTATCATTTTGAAACAGCCGCCATTTTGTATTCCCCTTACTATAAGTGGCAGACTCATCAATTTTGACAAGTAATTATACCTAGTTTTCATTAAAGTAATATAAAATTGGGGTGCAATGACTGATTTTTTCACTGGGCTGTTGTACAATTTGTTTTTTACGAGTTGATCCTTTTTCAATCAGTTATAATTTAAAAAATAGTTGATAATGTTGACCCTTTGCTCTCGAATTTTTTTTATTCATATTACCAGCGTAATAATCCGCGAGCCGCGACCATCATTGGTCACCGAGAGCGAAATATCTTATGCAAAATAGCTTTTACGATTTATCTTTGTCCTCATGTTATGGAGTGAAAATTATATACATTCTGTGTTTGTAACATTCTATGGGTCTCCATAGGGGAGTTCGAAGGAAAAATTTAAATAACTCCGCTCTGGAGCCCTCGAATACAAAGGGTTAAGATTAAGTTCAAAGGTAAAATATTTAAATTCATTTTTTATGTTTGAAATAATTGCTTGCGTATATTCTTCTTTTAAGCTATTGATCATACTCGTGTATGCAGTTGTTTAATATATTATTATTTGATGTATTTTTTTTTGTTATTGATGATGTTTTTTAATTATAAAAACGTTTTTATTTTAATGAAAAATGAATTATAAAACAAATAACAAAATTATAAAACTCGATCGATCTCGTAGTTTGTCCTTGGTATATTCAGGGTCATATTCTAGTACAGTAATACGAACTAATTTAGTGACATTCGGTATATCCATTGTTTATTATAATTCTTAATTAAACCACAAAAAGGTTTAAGAATTATCGAGGATATATTAATTACTAAAGAAAAATGTAAAGGAAATTAAATAAATAAAAATATAAAACCCAGAGTTCCAAAGTTGCTATTACATTGTAAACAAAAAGAAATTCAAACAAAATAGGTTAAAATCAAAATTAAGTTCATATTCAGATTCTGAACCACAAAAAAACCTGATGTACAAATCTCCAACTAATAGAATAAATTTAAACTTTTATCACTTGCCGGAGAGTGAATTTGTTGGTACATTTTCCTTGATCAAATCAAATCCTTAATCACATCTGTGTAAACAGATCAAATGCAATTTTTTGAGTACCGTCGGAAAAACGAGTTTTCTGATTTTTGTTCTTTACTACATTGGAAAACCCACATGTGTCAAAGTTCTTATGATTAAAGATTTTGTAATTCTTTCTAGTTTTATTTTTGCCGAAATTATATCATTTTATCAATAAATTTCATATATTTTTTCATTTATTTAAATATGTTATTTAGCGAAATAATAAGAGTAAGCTGTTAATTATTAAAATAATAAGATAATCTGCATTGATAAGTAATAAGTGCATTTTTGAGGGATCGTTGTGGGCAGGCGCGACTAGTGACTGTCTATCTTTCTATTTTAACTTAGGTTATGACATGAGTGATATCACAAATGTAAACAGATCAGCTTACACTGTAGGTCAGGAACGACTTGGCGAGCGGTCCTTCTTTTCTGAATCATTGATCAATCTGACGATAGTGATAGCAGTAAACGTTTAATTATACCATCACGGACCAGACTATTTTTTCTTAATAAAACGGATTTCCTTAGGGGTAATTCTTGAATAATGAATAATTCTCTGGCCCCAATTAAAAAAAAAAAATTGAATGTTCTTAGCAAAACTTGTACGCACACTCTTCTATGTAATAAATGTTTTAAACCTGTTATCGTAACCAAAAAGATGTTGTTGAAGCTATAAACAACAAAGACAATGGCAAAATGAACTTTAAATAAGCATTTAATGTTGAATTAATATGCAATTATTAATTTTGATATCTCATTTCATAAGAATAACAATGATTAACCTAATTATTATTATCGATTTTTATTCCAAAGTGTACATTTGCTAAATTTGAGCGCAATAAACATAGTACTATATGATAGATTACTAGGGAAAAAAACCACTACATAATCATAAATACATTGTCTGTTATTAACATTGACCTATCAGAAGTTTTATACTTTAAAAATTTGAAGATGATCTGTTGAGTTCTCTAAAAGCTATAAAAAATGTCTATGCTTTTTAGTGGGAAATGTCTTTTATTTTATTGCGAACTAGTTAGAATTAGAGGTTTTTCGAAACTGTTAAAACAAATATGAATTTTTTTTATAATTTATATATATTTATAGAAAAATAGTTTACTTACATTAATTTAATTCATTACATTTTTTTTCAATGGCTTAAGCGATTTTAAATTTCTGAAGGCTATTTTCTTTTTATACAAAAACAAAAGGTTTTTATGTTTTTTAGATGTAGAATAGGGGGCATAAAAATGAAAAAAAAAACTAATTTTTAAGACATATTTTTTCCTGCTCCTAATTCTCCTTGGAACAATTCAATATTTTAGGATATCTAATCACCATACAAATTAGATATAAAAAAAATAGATGACTCCTTCTCTGAGCCCTTCCTTTGTTAGTGCTGATATATTGTTTTAATAAATTAATAAACACTTTTCAGCAAAAACTCAAGAATGCTCATTCTAATGTTGAAATGAAAAATTGGATTCGTAAAAATGTTTTTATAATTTTATCTTTGATTTACTCGAGTGGGTTTTATATATATGCTTTGTTGTTTGCGTAACTTGAGCTACAATTGTATTACTTCCTTTTTTAAGATATTTTTCCTAAAACTTTTTTAATCGTTTACTGCTTATGAAATAATATATTATTACCATCAAGCCGTAGTATAAATTATCTGAACTAACTTTCAAGGGAAGATGCTTGGTATGTTCGTTGATTGCTGACTCGGCATTGGTTGGGTGAACTGGTTTAATCTGGCTCATCGAAGCCATACTTGAATTGAAAAACGAATGATATTACTTTTAATAAATAATTTTTTATTCATTTAAAGTTTTCAGAATCCGTTTTATTAGTACGTTCTTTTTTTTTCTTCTTTTTGAGGAAGTATTATGACTTTTTTTTTTAGGAAAGTACCTATATTTATGTTCAAGGGTTGCATATGAAAGTTTCTTTTAATATGGGTTGTCTTATGTCCATCAAATAATTTAAGAAGAACAAAGAACTGGATAATTTGCAAAAAGTCCTAAACCTTGTTCGAATTTGAATGTAAAATAATGAGTAATAAAAAGGGCTTATTATTCCTCAAAAAGGAAAATAATAAGTACTAATTTAAAGAGGAACGATGTAAGTACTCTTTTACCTAAAAGGGTCAGAAGTATATTTTTGCCAATATTCATTTATTTGCAAATAAAAAAACTTAAAATATGTTGTTTATTAGTAGCTTCCCCCGAAAAGCAACTCTTCGTTTTAAAATCTAAACAAAAATTTTCTATATATTATTATAACATCATTTCATCCTAAAGTTCTTTGTCAAGTTCTAAAAGAATACTCCGTAAATATTTCTTGACCTAAAAACAACAGCATTTTGTTTTGGACGGGTTAATGTTGAGAATACCAGACTTTAAGATGTCTAGATCAGGCCAAAGTGCTTTCCAGTTATAAGTGGATAAACAACAATTTTGTTTAGTCAAGAGTTTTCTTTTTTTGTTTTTTGTTTGAATCGATCATTGAACAAAAATGTATTGCTATAGCACAAATAGTAAATGCGCACGGTGGCTTGGTCAGGTTTGTCAAGATCAGCTTAAACACAATATTATACTTGTTGAGGAATGACTTGCGATTCCATGATGTATATCTGTGACTATGCGTTTTAATATAAATACATGGAATTTAAATACATAAATCAGTTGGATCAGTTGGTATAAAGAAATACGCTATATTAATGCAAAAAGCTTCTAGTCAGTGATTAATTTGGATAGGTCATGAGTTATTTAATCGTTTATTATTTAATCAATAACAAATACTAAAACAAGAAAAAAAACAAAAAATTCCCCAAAAAATATTTGACTTAGGTTTTATTTTATGTTTAACTTCACTTGGAATTGAACATAAAGAAGAATTTAAAAGACTAGTGTAGTTTTATGAAGGATCTGTTCAGCCTAGTGTGTTGGAATGGAGCGAAGGTAACATTATATTCTGAAATTGTTTTTAATTGCAGGAGATTTGAGGCTGGTCCGTCATTATATTTGCAAATGTTTTTAGTTCTCGAACTTCAATAAAGGGGCTAAACATAAACCAGTTTGTGAGCCTTGGCTAACAACCAATAGGCGCTGAAGTAGAATGAGTGATATAATGTGTAAAGCTACCTTTCAGAGAAAAAATATCAATGATATGTCATTTATTGTTTCGCAATAATTAAATACATGATATTATTAGATAATTTTCTTTTTCTTTTGGCCCCCCATCTGGATTAACTTCCAGGCGGTAATATTTGTAAAACCTAGTATACGCGTAATAGATACATACATCAATGTTTAGACTAGAAAACTACTAGAGCTGAATGAAATAAAAGAAGTGAGAGGGAGTGGCTGCTTCTTTGTTAGCTTATTCCACGAAACAACAGTCGATTTTAAGAAAGATTATATTTTTCCGTCACTCTCGATTACTGAGATACTCAGACAACTGTAAGAACACCAAATTTGCTATTGAAAAAAACATTATAGTTCGGTAATTTGTTCAGGATATGAAAATATTTAATCATATTTATTGTAGCGTAGTTATCTGCTGTCCAGGGTAGATGCCAAATATTCATCCTCCCTCCTCCCTACACTAAATCTTCTAATAACAAATTTTTAAAAAAGTGATAATTGACAATAACATAGATCTTATCACAGCCGAACATTACATGAAATTGACATGTTATAAATACTCACATAACAATGAGTACTGTAATGGCATAAATGTATATATGAGGAATATGGTACATATCGGCAGCATCTCTGTTAATTGTGGGAACTTATTACCTTTATCCTGTTTAACTGAATAAATCAAGCAGTTCTAAATATACAGTCTAATTTTAATATATCTCTATTGCCCCTTTTATATGCCTAACATACCTATATTACCTCTACATAGATTTTTGTAATTTTAAATTTTTTATTTTATAACTAACAATTATATTTATCTTTTATTGTTGCTGCCTAACAAATATCTCATAATTAATATTATTGTTATTTATTACAGCAATCCACATGAGACTGAAAAAATCCTTGTAAAGGTAGAAAGAAAAAAACCTGAAGAGACAGCAACAGAACAATGTGCAAGTATTTTTGACCTTCGGTTTGATCCACGACAAAATAAAGATACTCATAAGAACCTCTTCCCGCAGGTGATTTAAAATTTTATTCTTATTTTAGTATGATTTTAAATAATTAATTTAGTTTTTGGTAACACTAATAAATTTGTAATGTTGTATGCTCAGGGATATCAAAGTGTAAGTAATGCATGCCTCTCCTTCCTAAGTAGAAAATATTATCTGTAGTAAGTATTCTGTATGACTCTCAGCAATTAGTCACAAAAACATATTGATGACTAATAAAATCATGCTTTTCTTTTCAATGTTATCCATTTTTACAATCTTTAAATGACCTATTTTTTGTACATAACATTCATTTGTCTCTGTCTGCAATGTGTACAATATCCATTCACAGCTATAACTGTAGTTTTTCCTACCACCTTTAATTTTTTTTTTCACTTATATTTTATTCATTTCTATTTCTATTGAATTATTTGTTTGATTTTTCACTGTCTGAAAAATCTCATTTAAACTTTAAGTTTATCTTAAAGTAATAATTGTAAGATATTATCTTGTTACTAACACCTTATTTTAAAATAATGATGATTTGTAAAAGCTAAAAATATTTGAGTGTTAATAAACAGTGAGTATACTATTACTATTACTATTACCCGGACCATATTCCATTCATCATATTACTATTACCATATGTACAAAATAGACATTTCAGTTGTTTTTCTCCAAAAGTGCAGAACATACAATTGAGGGGTTTAATATTGACTGTAGATTGAATGTGAGGAGGAGATGGTCAGTAATGATACACAAATTAGCAAAACTTATTTTATTTTTGCCTAAAATAATAATTTCACATATACAATTATTGGCTTAAATGTAGATATCTATTTATGATGATTATATATGACTATATTTATATGAAGATAGATGACTTACATCTATCTCCCTTCAAGATCTTAGGAATTTTCTAAAAATAAAATATTCCCATTTTTTTACAGTCAATTTATTATTAGGGATACATTTGTTTAATATTTCAGACATTGAATTACTTTCATTATCTTAATTTATCATTTATTTTTAGTTCATTGTGGTTGGATTGTGTAATTATAGTGAATTTATAATATGAAGTATCCCACTACCAAATTCTCTCGAAGATAAACATTTAATTTATTTATCTTACCCGACATCTATCTCGGTATTAATATTTATATTCAACTTTAGAACCTTATCTTTGGCTTGTACCAGCTAGGTGTATAAAACTGGACAAACCTAGATATATATCCATCTTTATAAAAGTCTTCCTCATCTTTTCTTGTGCTCAATAGAAATCTTAGATTATCTGAAAAGTCTTGATCACCCCAGATCTCCTGACAGGTTTATGGCACCACTATTTCTGGAAATCGAGCACTATATTCAGAATTAAACAATATTTTAATACTGTTAGTTATTTCTTTTTTTTCAACATTTATTATTCAGTCTACCGATTCACAGAAGCAAAGAAAGTACTTACCATTTATTTGAATTTTTTTTTGTTCAGTATAAGTATCTACTAAGGGACTTATTTAATAACTATAGAAATTATACAACTTCTGGCCTTGATATTTAAGATTTAAATTAATGATTTAGGTCTTAAATCATATCCATAAAAGAAAAATTATTATTGTAAATAATCATGCTAATGAATTTTGTGTAATTGTCTTTTCTAATTTTATATTGATTGCTTTTGTGAGAAACAATATATGTAATGAATGATTAACCTTGAATGTCTATAGTGCACCTTAATAGTAAACAATATTAATTTACTTTTTTGAAAATTGCAGATTTTAGCCTGTATTGCTGCAGCTTCATTTCATCTTCCAGTTGGTATAGTTGTGGCTTACTCTGCTATCCTAATTCCTCAACTTGAATCTAAAGATTCTGAAATACCTGTTACAAAAGAACAAACTGCTTGGATTGGTAAGTACTTCACATAGTAATTGGTATATACATAAATTTTAAATGAATTCCATTGCCTTATTATTATAGTTTAGTCAATTAAAAAAAAATACATTAAGCTAACATTGTAAAAGTTTTGTGATTGATTATTGGAATTTAATTTAAACCTCAAAATTTATTCGCTTTGCTTAATACGTGTTTATCTAACACGTTCACGTGTTAATCTAATCGAAGATTATTTAGTAAATTAATATTTTATAGAAGTTTAGTTTATTTTTCATATTTAGGAACAATTTTTTATCACTGGAAGCAAATATAGTACAAAGCATCAAATTATGTACTTCAAGAGGATGTATCCTGATGCACACTTTAGTTTCAGATCTTGATAAGGAAACACTGATTTTTAATCTACTTGTATATTACATCAGGAGGTGATCTGGCCAGCATTGTGTCACCTAGCTTTCTCTTAAACCATTAAAGGATCAGATTTCCTCTTTACTGAGTACTCCATATCAGTGATTGTCAGAAAAGAATATGGATTATTATATTTATTATATCTGACAATGTAAGCTGTAAGCTACAAATGAAAAATTAGCAGCCTCTACATTCTTAAGCCTGACTAAAACATGGAAATATCTTACCACTGGTTATAAACACTAAGCATAGACAACTCATATTTGTTTTGGTATCATTTATGCTTAAAGGGGTTAAACAGGCTTGGGTTTTGCTTTTCTGCGACTAGGAAAATCTAAGCAGTACTTATCTATTTCCTCAAAATTAACTAACAATTGTTCATTTCTTATCATTGTCAGCTCTAGAAAAGATATTTTTGTTCCTTGTTTTCACTTTGCCTCTTTGAGTCATTTTTGGTTAACTTTTTAATATATAAAATCTAAAATAATTATGGATTTGTTTTGAAAATTCTAATGGTTTCAGCCTTAACAATGTTAAGTTTTTTGTTATTCCTGGATTAAAGTTTATCTTATAGGAAGTATGACAATCAAGTACTACTTTGTTCTTGAACTATGTTGTTTTATATTCATCACAAGTGGGGAGGATAGTTTTCACTACCCATCTGAAATTCACTATATCCATTCCATGGTAAACACAAAACCACTTCTTTGAAAGCTTGTGGCAGAGCTTAAGATTTTGTTTTACTTTGAATTTGTTTAACTGTAATGTTTGACTATGATGCAAATAATACAGAAACAGCTCCATGCCCCATCTTCAAATCAATACACGAAACCTTTAAAAAATAATGCTTTTAATGAATTAGTGATATAAATACGTATATAGATAGGAATAGTAAACCTTCTTCCTAAAAAAAATATATAATAATAAAATAAATTTTAATCATATTTAATACAAAAGTTTAAAAAATCAGTTCATAATTGCAAATTTTACTCTTTTGAAAAATTATTTTGTTCACGTGTTACATCTTAAATTTTACCAATTGTACTGCAAAGATGTAACATATTTTCTTATTAAATTATGTGAAACTATCATAATGGATTTGATCTTATTTCACAAACCAAATTACTCCTAGTCCTTTATAATTATAAGTGTTTATCAATATTCTCCTATATCATATGAAGGTTTTAAATTCTGGTAAAAATGTTATAAAACAGGAAAATAATATTATAATCAAAAACTACACACTTTTACCATGTTGCGACATTTCAAGTTTTTCTTACCCATTTTCAAGCATTTATAATATTTTCTCTGTAAAGTTTCATTTTTTAATTAGAATGTTATAAATAAACTGAGTTCATGCTGGAGTTCATATTATAGTTGGAATGAATGCAAATTAATAAAATATTACGCATTAAGAAAATAACTTTTAAATGTAAAACATAATAAAACTGTTATTATTTATTATAATAACATTTTTATTATGTTATAAACATTATAATTTATTAGTTATTATTATTATAGTATCCCTTGAGAATACAGAGGTCATCTAAACGGCAAAAGCCGAGGACACCATCAAATATCTTGGATGTACATTCTCGGGAGAGCTAGTATTTGAAGAAGAGGTAGTGAAAAATATAACTAATAACCTCGATAAATTGGTGAGCTCGTGCCTGCTCAAGCCCAAACAGAAGATCAACGTTGTCAACCGATACTTGTTCCTGGGCCTTGTTTACCCTCTCCAGACTGCTCCAATGTCAATGCTTGATACCAATGTCAGCAGGAGTATCAAGGCCATCATCGGGCTCCCCGCTAACACCTCGTCGGCGATGCTGCACGCACCCAGGAGGTATCGAGGAATGGGTCTTATCTGCTGTCAATGGGAAGCTCCACTGTAGCATTGGTCCATTGCCCAGCGACTGTCGAATGTTCCGGATGCCCTATTCCAGTCTATATTCAGTTACAAAGCCAAAATCGCGGCATCTGCTGATAGACTTAATAAGGTGGATAAGGGCAACCAAATTGTGAGCTCTACGACAGTCGCGTGAGAATGCTTTCGAAGAATGGGCCAGTTGCAGGTGGCAGGGTATTGGTGTTCGCCATTTCAAAGAGACCCTGAGAGCTAATAGATATGTATGTGAGAAGCAGGTACTCTTGGGGTCAGAATGGGTGAACGCTCTAAAACTTAAAATCAACTATGCATCCCTGCGTGGAGTCCCAGAAGCCAGTGGACAGCTAGGAGAAGTTGGGTCCCTCAGTCGCAAATGTGGCAGTGAGTCAGAAACACCAGCTCATGTGCTGGAAAAGTGCTCCAACAACTCCCTCCTTATAACACGCCGGCACGACAGGGTCAAGGAAGAATTGATGAAGTTCCTTGAAAGAAAAGACTTCACCTGCTTCGAGGTCTATTGTGTTGACACCGAAAGATCCGTAAGATATGCCGATATTGTCACATTTACAAAAATCGGAGGCACGGCTCTGGTTTTGGATCCGACAGTTAGATTTGAAAGTAATGACCTCCTCGAACAGGAAGGTGGAGTGGAAAGGGAAAAAAAGGAAATATATGAAAAATCCCTTTCCCTAAGGAAAAATTCCACGAGAGCTCCGGAGAGAGAGAGTTCACCGTGAGAGGCCTCTGGTTTGGATCTCGCGGAACAATACCAGATAGAACAAGGAGCTTCTTAGAAGGCCTTGGTGTTAGCATCGGGGATATTGCGATCTTAGCAGAAAATATTATTTTGGACTCCCTAGGGATTATGATACACCATCACCTGCATGGGAATTAGCTGGAAGATTATTCATTGTTTCATTATTCATTGTTTTATTTATTTATTTTAATATGTGGACCTGTTGATTTGTGTCTTTTAACTTATTTATTCATTAAATTATCTTATTTTATTAGTACTATTATTTTTATTATTATTATTTTTTTTTAAACTTATTTATCCATTCAAGTGTTTCTTGTAACCGGCTTTTTATTATATTTTCCTTTGAATCTATGTGTTAGTATTGTTCTCGTAAAATGTATTTATTCGTTTGTTTTTTGGTAAACTGATCTACTGCTGTGACTATTATTAATGGTCTGATCTCACATTGCCGTGTGATGTACCAACCTGATGTATTTGGGGAGCCTAGATGAATAAAGTATTTCTCTCTCTCTCTCTCTCTCTCTCTCTCCTTAGTAAATTAATTATTATGGAGAAGATTAAACAGTTATATATTTCAGAGAAAATATTATAAATGTTTAAAACTGAATAAGAGAACATTCTTCTTCTTTTACTGGCACAGCATGAAGCTGCCCTTGGCCTGCTCAACGGCCGCCAACCATGTTTCTCTATCTTCTATTAGAGTAATTGGGATCCTCAGTTGTCACAGATCCCACCTCACACCATCCCTCCATCATTGCTGCACACCATCCGGAACTTAACTGTACAGTTTAATAGCCACTCTTTCCTTGCTCATCCTCATTATATGGCCAAGCCATTTAAGCCTGTGTATCCTTATGTACGAGGAGATACTACATTCCTTATAGAGCCCAAAAAGGCCCATTACAAGGCGACTCTGCCTCTGGTCCAGAGACTTCTTACCCAACAGCATAATCTTGGTTTTCCCCCATTAACATGCAGGCCCATCCTTTTTGCCTCGACATCCATCGCTTTGAAAGCAGTCCTAATGCTCTGCAGGTATCTACTGATGATGACGATGTCGTCTGCATAGGCCAGAACTTGGGTCATCTTTGTGAGAAGTTCCTTCCTGACTTATTCCTGCTCTATTTATGATTGCTTGTAGAGCGATATTAAACAGGAGAGGAGCTATTGGGTCACTCTTTCTTAGGCCACATTCCACTGATAATCCACAGGATTTTACTTAGCAGGTTGTGCTCACCATTGTGCATTTTACTAATCAGGTGAGTTTACTAAGAAGCCCCAGTTCATGCATAGCCACTATGAGCTCACTCCTTACGATTGTATCATAGGCAGTTCGAAAATCAATGAATAGCATCCAAGTTGTCTGCTGATGTTCCTTCATCTTCTCAGAGATTTGCTTCAGGGCGAAGATTTGATCAATAGTAGACCTATTGGGCCGGAACCCACCTTGATAATCACCCTGTTTCTGTTCAACATATGGAAGGAACCTATTATATAGGGATATAGAAAAAATTTTATATGCAGGTTTAAGCAAACTAATCCCTCGTTAGTTGCTGCATATCGTTGAATTGATAAGAGAACATTACATGAAATAAATTTAAGGAATTGTGAAGGTTTTGACTATAATATAGTCTTCCTATTGTACATCACTTTTAAAATATAAGTGATGTATAGTAATAAGATAGATGTTAGTATATAAAATATTTTATTTATATCTTTTAAGGTTTTATCTTTAATCGAAATATTCAAATTATTATTGTTCTTTGGATTTCAGCTAGTCTTGCTGTTTTGGTGGTACCATTCGGAGCATTTCTCTGTGGAACTCTTGTTGACAAAATAGGGCGGCTAAATACAATAAGGGTTGCTTGTGTGCCATATGTAATAGGATGGATTCTTATTGCAACAGCTTCAAACCTTAATATGATTTACATCGGAAGATTTCTCACCGGTTTTGCAATAGGTATGTATTAGTAATAAATCCCTGTCTATTATTGTAATTATAGTTATTTAATTATTTAACCAATGTTTAATTTAAAAACATTTCACTTTAAATTAATTAATAAGTTTTTATTTATTATGATCAACTTTACTATTGTTATTTCTGTTTACAACTCTACTATTGTATTTTAGTGGGATTCATTTTTAAATTATTGATTATGAATCAGAATAATTTAGGGGGGAAAAAACTCCTCAGGACAACATTAAATTGACTTTGTACAAAAACAAAATTATGTAAGAATACAGGCATTTTTATTTTGATTAATTTTATTTTTTACACACATATATATATATATTCTAACATTTTAACCATTTTACCTTAGGCCATTTTCAAACCATTTTTATACTTTAGCACCCTATTCACTTTATTAACATTATTGTGTTTCAAAAAACCACTACTCCATACTAGTATTATTTGACAGTTGTAGGTCATTTTTTCTTGGACCTTTTCTCCTTTTTTTTTAATCACCATAGAGGCCTGTGGATTGTCAAGTTTGTTTTTCCTTTACCCACAGTTCAACATTACCTGGAGAGTTACATTATTTCTTTCCCAATTTCATAACAATTTGAAATTATAATTTTTTCCCTTTTTATTTTTAGATGAATTCAATAATTTATGAGTAATATTTTTTATTTATTTTTTTCTACTCTGTTTAGAAATTTAAGATTATTTGTCAGATATGGGGTAGCTCTTATGACTTGACTTGTTAATGAAATTTCAAAAATTTTCATTTATACAACAACCAAATTTTCTATTACGCAACGAACAAGGTTTAGTTTTTCTATTACAGTTTAAAATCAAGACAAGCATGGTTTAATAGGTCTTTAAACAGTGGGATAGTGAAGTACTTTAATTTAGAGAACAGAGTACCATGACTGTATTTTTTGATTTTTCACAAATGACAGTTTTTGACTTGCTTGATGTTTGTAACCCTCCTGTAACAATCCTTCAATCATGAATATCATTATTATTTCATTTATGATTTGTTTGATAGATTATTTATAAGAATTTTAAACTCTATTTATAACTTTATTATCCATGAATTATTTTTATTTTTCCTCAGCAATGGGTCCAAGTCCAGCTATTGTATACATTACAGAAGTTGCACGTCCAGATTTAAGAGGATCCCTTATTTGTACTGGACCATCCATGACATCCCTAGGTGAGAACAAATTCTTCATAATATAAATTATTTATATCTATTTTTGTATTATATGTACATACATATAATAATAATATTATTATTTCTAGATTAAGTGAAATTTCTTACTTCAACTAAAAACTGTTTTCTAATATTAAATATAGTCACTTTATATTTGAAAATTGTAATAATTTATCAATGGTTTTTAGATTTACAACTTTTAGCCAATTAAAAAAATAACTGTAACTATAGATAGTTATGGCCTAGCCGGTTAGGGTCATCATTGAGCACGTTCATCATTGGATGATCATTGAGCACCCAGGTCTTAGTGTTATGGCTTCTCTTTTTTTTTTTTTTTTTTTTTTTTTTTTTTTTTTTTTTTTTTTTGACCAATATAACACTTATCATACTTCTTACCTATGATATTTTGAAGATGATAATTGATTTTGAGATTAGTTGCAAATTGAAGATTTTTTTACTAAATTTAATGTAAGTCATGACTGGGTCAAAAGATCAAAACTGAAGAATGATGATAGTTAAATTGTATCTTGTTTGAGGTAGCTCGATAGATGCTTGGAATTAAAATGCAAACACGTTACCTTCTGAATTACATAAGTGTGAGGAAGTATAAATAATTGTGTATATCATTGAAATGAAACAGGTCCAGGGGAAAATTAAATGTTTTATTATAAAAATACTAAGGCCAGCCACCAAAACAGCAAATAACTTATTATGGTAATTACTGTGCTCTTACAGAGAAAGAAAATGTTGTAAAATAGAAAAAAAATGGGTATGTCCTTCCTGTACGTCCTCAAGGTAAATTTGGGGATAAAATGGGGGAGAACATCGCTACCATATTACTAGAAATGGTAAAAATTAAAGAAGATATTAAGGAGGTCAAAAGCACTCTAGGAAAGCAAGGGGATATCACTTTCGAAAATGGCAAGCGCTTGAAAAAAATGGAGAATTATGCTGCTAAACAAGAAAAACTTATTCTGGAAATTTCGAATGACAACCAAGCATTAAAATATCAAATTAAAAATTTAGAGGCTAAACTAAATCGTGTTGAGCAGGATAATCTAAGCAAAACTCTGGAAATAAGGGGTGTCTCTAATAAAGCGGGAGAAACCACTGAGGGCATAGTTCGCTCTATCGGTGTGGCCCTTGATATTAAGCTCGAGCCTGAAGACCTGGACTTCGTCGACAGGAAAAGGTGCAGAGAAGAGGACTCCCGCCCACTACCGATCCTAGTTAAGTTTTTTCGCTGGGCGGTGTGTGATGAAGTGATAAGGCTGCGGAAAGTTAAAAGGGATTTCTCTACTTGACACCTCGGCTGGGACAGTGGCGAAAGAATCCACATCGGTGAAGAAATGATTCAAGGAAACCGACATCTGTATTGGCTGGCGAGGCAAAAGAGGGCTGCAGGCAAAATATAGTATGTTTGGTTTGCTGGAGGTCGAGTCAAATGTCAGTGTAATGATGAAGATCCGAAGAGCACACGTCTGAACTGTATGTTTGGTTTGCTGGAGGTCGAGTCAAATGTCAGTGTAATGATGATCTTCCCTTCATTCATGTAAATGCAAAAGAGGATTTAGACGTATTCAATTGTAAAATTAACTGTTTCCTTCCTGTATTATTTTAGTGTGCTTTTATTATACATATTTTGAACAAATATTTTTACTTAAATTCACTTTGTTTTGTTTGTTTAAATAATGAAAAGAAATTTATTTATTTTTCACAAAGAGTTTAATATTTTATTTTTTAATTATTTAGAATGCTTTCAATTTATGATCAAACTTACTTTATTCTTCAGTTAAATAATAGTTCTTACTTAACTTAATTTTCCTCATTTTGTATTCATTTGAGTATTATTTCGATATTTTTATCATTGATCATAATTTTTTTTTTTTTACTTCACTTGAAGATTAGTATTTTTATTTTTCACATAACTGTTTTAATTGATTACCACAATCTCTCATTTCATCTAAGTTTCAATCTTATTTTTCCTGTTATTTGTTATTTTCTTAATTTATCAGTTAGTTTTTCATTAAACTTTTACTTATAGGCTTATATTTTTATATTTCATTTATTAATATGTGGTGTAATGATCCCATTTTTAACCCATCTTTTCTGTTAACTAATCCTTCTTTTTTCCCCATGACCAATATTCTTATAACATGTCACATCAACGCACAGTCACTCCTAGCTCATTGATCAATTCCATGATTTTTAGCCCCATAACTTTTATCACCTGATCGCTGTCTCTGAAACCTGGCTTCAGCCTCATCAACCCTCCATCACGTCCTCTCAAGTATCCTTACCCAACTATCCCCTGCTCCGTCATGACAGAGTTGACAGAGCAGGTGGTGGTGTAGGTCTCTATATTCATGACAGTCTCAAATCTAAAATTATCCTATATCTTTTTGTCTAGATTTCCATCATTTCATCTACCTCTCTCTTTGGTGTCATTTATTGCCCTCCTAAGGTACCCTATGACGAAATATTTGAGACCACATTTTACAATCTTATACCTTCCTATCCTTATATAGTTTATCTGGAGATTTCAATACCAACCTTTTGTCCGCTACCTCTGACCAGACCTACCTTTTAAATCTGCTCTACTCCATCAACCTCTACGTAGTTCCTTACAACCCCACCCATCATACCCAGTTTTCTAACTTCTTACTTGATTTATTCATCATTGATTCTCCTAATAAACTATCCATCTCAGCATTCTGTTCCTTTTCTATCAACCCATGACCTTATTCAGGTGTCTTACAACATTCCCACTCCATTTTTTTCCCCCCGAACTATTTCCTTCTGAAACCTAAAATCCTTCTCCTCCGAAACACTAATGCCTGATCTAGACGCTATCCAGTGGGATCCTATTTACTCATCAAATTCCGTAGATTCTATGGTAGAAATCCTAACCAATTCTCTTCACACTATTCTTGACCACTATGCTCCTCAGTTAACAAAGACAATCCGACATCCCTCGCCACCCTTGTTGACTCCCGCTCTGAAGGAGCATAGAGACAAAGAGATGTGGCAAGGTGAAGATTTCGACCCACCCAGTTCCTAGAAGATTATGCCTTCTTTAAACAAGTATGGAACAGTACCCAAGCCTCAATACGGCGTGCAAAATCTCTTCATTTCCATCAAACTCTGTCAAGAACTTCTAATTCCAAAGAAAAATGGGCAATTCTTCACAAACTGTCCTTGGGTAAACCTTTTCAAACTCAATCTCTCTCTGTTTCCGCCAATAACCTCAACTCTCATTTTGTCTCCTTCTCTTCAACCCCTGTACACCACTGGCGATTAGTCATTACATATTTAATTCCAACCACTTCTTCTTCTCCCATAGATGACATCCTTACACATCCTTAACTCCATTCAAAAATCACACACCAATGACTATGGACCCCATAATATCCCAGTTAAGTTGATTAAAGCTTCTTTAGCTTCTATTTTTCCTATCCTCTATCACATCTATAATTTCTCTCTCCAAAGTTCCATTTACCCTTCTGCCTGGAAAACCACACTTGTTCGTCCATTGAATAAAACCTCAAATCTCACCGAACTGCTTCGTTTGATAAATCAATTTTTACTCAAGCTGCATATCTTTGGAACTCCATTCCCTCTAACATACATTATGTACTAATTCTTTCCTCGTTTAAATCTCTTATATTTCACTACCTTTTGCTTCACCAATCTGACCCATTATTATAATAGTACAGTATTTTGTAATTAACTTTTTGTTTTGTATTTGCTTAGTCAGTTAGTTTTTTAATTAATACATTTTTTTTCTATCTGTATATAAGTTATAATTAAGTGTGGCCACACATTATAATTGTTCTAAAGGGACCTAGTCCCAGAATAATAAACTATTTTTCATTTCATTTCAAAACTTATAAGAATGTTTTATTTTTTTACAGGATATCTTGCTTTATGTTTTAATTATAAAATAAGAACATTTTTTTACTTCCTATGTTGGAACCATTCAAAATTATGCTATTTCTTGTTACCAGTTTTAATTTGTAAATAGAAGTATAAATCAAATTTCCATTGATTTTTACTAAAAATATGAACTTAAAATAAACATTTTCTGTTAAATAATAATAGGAAATTGCACTCTCTATGCAGTACCAACACAATTCAAAATCTGACTTTTGAGAAAATAGATTTTCAACTTTATCTTAAAAGTCATTTTTATTGATATTTAATTAAACTCTTAGATATTGGTTCACAATGATTTACGTTAATATTAAAATAAGTAATAACTTACTTGAAAATGCATTGTTTTGTGATATATTAGTATTGGATTGAGGGTACAATATGTAAGATTCAAATTTATTTGAAACTGAATATGGTTAATTTGTTTCACTTTTTCTGTTGAATAAGTTGTTTCCTAAAGAATGAAGTGTTACTTTTAACTATAATTGATGTTTTATATCTCATTTCAGGAATGTTATTTGTATATATTAAAGGAGCATTGTTACCATGGAGGATAGTTGCTTGGACAGGCATTCTTTACTGTGCCATTCCAGTTTTGCTAATGTTTTTTTGGTCACCTGAGAGCCCATTGTGGCTTTGCTCAAAAGGTAGAACTGAGGAAGCTCTCAAAGCACTCCAGTTCTTAGCTAGGAAAGAAACTGAGGTCAGTTAAACATTTAAATTATTTTCCTGTTTTTCTGCCTAAATTATAATTGTGTTTCTAATGTGAACATAATGGTTGATCAACATCAGAAATTTACTACATGATATATATTTTTAATCTGAATTAAGTCCACAAATATAGCCTTGAGAAAAATGGAACAAAAAATTTGAACTTTTGTTCATCTTTTTAAAAATATATATTTAGGTCCCGTCAGCCCCCTAAACACGTGGAAACAATTGTTTGTCAGCATTGAGTAGGGAATAAATGTTCCCCATTTTCACCTTTGTATGGATATCAAGAAACAAAATCACAGATGAACTTTTGTCTGCCATTGAGATGGAAAACATTTGTTTGTTCCCTGACTGCATTAATATTTTTCACCTGTATGTAAAGGACAAGGAACAATTATTTACTACTCTATCAGTGGAAACTGTCCCAAAAAATAATTCCATCATTTTACTTTGTATTTGTTTTTATCTTTTTAAAATGTGTGATAGGAATGATTAAGGATTTTACTATCAACATTTAATAAATCCAATTCTGAAAAGTAAAGATTTTTTTGACAAATTAAGATTCTACACCAAAAGTTTGTTTTATTTCTATAGTTTGTTCATTTCAAAATTTTAAGTTTCCTTCATCAAATAGGTTTTAAAAATCAACATTTTGAATAAAAAATAATCTTATCTACATAAGCTCCTGTTATAACTTTTAAATAATAACTTCCCTAACGTGGATATATTGATTTTGATAGGAGTTTCCTCAATTGGGTACAATTTATGAACCCTTTGCATTATTCTTAAAGAGTTTTATTAAAACCTATTGTCAGTTTGTTTTTGTTTTTTACAGTTTTTTTTTTTAATTTTTTTGCTTTTTCATGTCTAATACTCAAGGCATTGTTCTGCTATGAAAACATGACAAACTCAAGATGAAAAGTGTTCCTGTAGAGGAGTTTTGTAAAATTCTGCAATTCCTATTTAATGTTACTATAACTCATATGCCATAATATAGTAGGTAAAAATGATGGAATTATGTTGTTTGACAAATGAACAAAATTAAATAGCTTTATAGAGAAATAAAGGACCATTTTTCACAAAATTGTAATCATTTTCATATTTGTGATCTTCTTTCCCCAAGCCAAGCCATTAAATTGTCTATTATTATACTAGGTGCTGTTCTTTTTAGAATGCATAGGAAAATATAGCTGTTATTCTTGGATAGTTGAGTGCTGATTTTATCAAGTATCTATTTATAGACAATGAAGAAGACGAATTCGAGATGACAGTTATTGATAAAGAAAAATTGATTGAATTATTATACGATACCTAAATGAAACAAAACAAGATCATAATTCAATTTTAGGTGAATGTTAGTGAAGCATATAAATCTTTGTAATGCAAAGCTATGAAAATGCCTTTACTGTTAATAACATTTTATTTATGGAACTTTTTTGGCAGTGGCTGATCAAACCAGGTTCATATTTGAAAACAAATTACAAGTGGCAATCTCCATATTTTCCCCAAAAATTTTATAAACTTTATGCCGATAAGGAACCAATACCTCTCTCATTTCATTTTGATGTAGTTTAATCAGTACTTCATTATAAAAATAAATAATAAACCTTGTTATTATTCTATTAATTTTTCACTTTTTTTTTTTTTGGTATAAAATTATTATTTGAAGTGTATCTATATTATATATTGTAATATTAAAAAAAATATTTAAAATAAATAAAAGGGAAAATTGATAGTTTTTACTTATTCTCATTTCTTAAGTATAGCTTGGGTTCAAATATTAAATCAATAGTAGAATTTTATTTAAATTTTATAACATTTTAGACTCTTAATCTCAGGGCAGGTTTCTAGGCAATCAGAACACTTATCTTTAATAACACTTTTATAATTATACTTAATTATATGTTGAGCAACGCTAACCAATTTTTCTTCTTTGATGAATGATTTTTTGACGTCTTCTATTTTAACAAACAAACATTGACTGTAAACAATCTTTCAGCAAACAAACACTGACTAAACAAAGCCTTGGTCCTCTAACAGTTTTCAACACTCAAATAAACTCTTGGCGATCCAAAACAAAGAGTCACTTTAACTTTTTGGATGATTCTAGATGTATTCCTTTTAAAAGATGTATACCAGGAAGAGAAACAAAGGATGATCAGGACCTCCATCCATCCAGGAGCTGTCATCCCTCTCTGCCTAAACCACAAGTCCTCCAAATACCAAGCTTTTCCTTCCCCTTCTAAAGGCGTTCATTCTCAATATCGATTGTAGCACTACGATTTTGAGTTTTTTCTAATGATTTCCTTTAATACTTATTCTTAACTTTTATTTTTTCTTAAATTTACTATAACTACAATTATGATGGGAAGTTAAATAAAGTTTTTAAAATATTTGAATCTGCTCTACATGGCCGCGATTCCACGGATTTCGGACTGGTGCCACCATCTTGGCTTTTCTAACGATCTTTTCCACTCCATATTTGACTGAACAAAATTGTTCAGCTTGATTTTTTGATTTAATACAATGAATAAGCAATACTGATACTGATATATAACATAAAAACATATTAAAAACCATTTTATATATAAAAAATAACAATTTACTTAAAAAAGAGGATATTACAATATATAAAAAGGAAGGGGTGCACTGCAAAAAATATTTTTTTTTAGGAATGACTAGCAGTTTAAAGGTTGGAAACTGCAGATATGGAAATAAATTAGTAGTTACAGAATGATTTCTAAATTTATAACAAAACGATAATTTCTTTTTTTTCCAGCAAGGACTTCCAGAGAAACAACTGGCCCAAATGCAAAGAGAAGTAAATTCGAAAAAACCAGCAGAACCGACATCTATGTTCATGACTATTATTAAAGGATATTCAAAGCCTACTGGTTATAAACCACTGTTTATTCTCATTTTTCTCTTCTTCTTCCAACAATATGCTGGCATTTATATCACTATTTTCTATGCTGTGACTTTCTTTGAAGTGAGTTAAAATAATTAATATTTTAAAAATAACTCAGTTTTTTTTCTGTTTGTTGTATAACCTGTGAAACTAGTTCATAAAAATATAAAATAGGTTAATCTACATAAAATTCTTTGTTGTTCAATAATTCATTTAAAAAAAAAAATGTTATTTACTTTCTCAACATTATTATAATTTATGTGATAATTGAACCCTAGTATATATGGAATAAAGAAAAAACTGACATATTGTGAAATTCTATTTTATAAGCTATTTCTACAATTTTAATCTCACAAGAGCTTAAGTCAAACAGTGGTATAGAGGAAACTGTGGTTTGTTTTTTGTTGTAAAATGAAAAGAATTGGATTTAGTTAATGTTAATTATATTTTTCTAATCTATTTTAAATCTTAACAAATATATATAATTTTTGGAAACATATAATTTGTGTTAGAAGTATTCATTGATTGTCATTCTAAAGATAAAAAAAGAAACTTGCCAAAAATTTTAAAAGTTAGTTATTTTTTATCAAGCATTTTATTTATACTGTTTCGATTTTTGTATTCTTTGTTTTGATTAATGGTTTCAAAATATATTTATGGTTTTTACTTTACAGGAAGTTAAGAGTGGATTTAATCCTTATGTGTCTACTATTCTCATCGGTTTAATCAGGATGTTAATTGGACTCCTGACCAGCGTGTTATTGAAAAAGTTTGGAAGGAGAACATTATGCATGTGTAGTGGGACAGGAATGGCTATTGTTTTGTCAATATCAGGTTACTATACATGGCAAATAGCCACAGGTTAGTAAATTCAGTTACTAAATGTTCAATATATAATTAATTTATTTTTATATTTCTTTTTTCATCTTGATAATAAGCTTATGCAGGCAGAAGTGTCTAACTTATGCCATGTACGCTTTGTTCAACTTTATACATGAATACAAAAATAAAAATTAAATAATTTGAATGTAAAAACTTTGGATATTTCAATAAATTAAATTAAATTAGAAGAAATAAAATATTCTTGGGGAAAAAATGTATGAATGAGTAATTTTCTATATCTAATTGGTGAGTTAGAGATAAAAAAAAACCTTATAAAAACCAGAAACTTATTCGGGTGAAGTTTTCTAGTCAATTTAGCCCTGTTCCCGGTGACAACTTTACCCCCAGGGCCTGGTTCCAGGGATCTTTGATTCTCCTGATCGATAAATAAAATAAAATCAGAAATGAACTAAGAAGTATTATTGCTTCAAGATTGAGCAGTTTATCACTGATATCCAGAGAAGATGATGTACTTAAAGAAATAGACTTTAAGATGGGGAGGGAAGAGGGGGAATAATTCATGATTTTGCCAATCAAAATTACCTGTTTAACATTTGAAAAAAAAAAAATGTTTTTTACTTTTCAAATATTAAATGAAATGAGATTAATTAGTATGTTGTTTATTTCTGTTGTTCAGAAATTAAAATTATCTACAGGATACCTCTTTATTCTAACCCTATTGGGGAGTCAAGTTTTCATTTCCTGGGACCACCACAGAAATAAAAGTCAACCCCTCCAGGCCGGTTTTGAACTGCCATTGCTCCAGTCACAAGATAGTTGAAGTTGGAGCTCTAACTATCATCGATATTGTAAACTCATATATTTCATGTTTTGATATTTTCTTTTACTTTATAACAGATAGTCAGAGGATAAAGTACTGGTTATTATTCAATATACTTTTTTTTTTTAATTGTATATTTAGTTGCTGTTGTACTTTTTGATAATGTGATGTCCTGTTAACAAATAGTCCTGTTCAGAGAAAGAAAACAGTTTTGTTTTAATAATGTTTATTATCATTTTTTTTTCAGGCGTAATTGAGCATAGCATTATTCCTGTAGTTTGCATCTTATTGTACATGTCGCTCAGTGTTATTGGTCTGATGAGTATCCCTTGGACTATGACAGCAGAACTGTTCCCAATGGAGATAAGAGGATTTTCACAAGGTTTCATTGTCTCCTTAGCACATGTTATAATGTTCTCAGCACTTCAGATATATAGGGAACTTCCTGACCTTCTCGGAGGTTCTTATGGAGTTCAGTGGTTCTTCGCTGGAATGTCATTGCTTTCAGTTTTATTTGTATTCATTTTCCTTCCTGAGACCCACAAGAAAATGCTCTATGAGATTCAGGACTATTTCAACAATAATACTATTTATATAATGCAAAAGAAAAAGAAGAAAACTCGTTCTCCTACCAACAATAACAGAAATAATGTTGTGTAATTAAACATAAGTAAATGTACAATATTTTTTATACAATTTTCAATGGGTAAATAATATCCATTTTTAAAATCTCAGATTCTCTAATCCTTAAAATTGAGAAGAGAGAAAACTTACAAATGTGATAAAAAAATTAAATAAAATAATACAAAGAAAGAAATTAAAATGTTAACTGTTAATTATTCTTTTATTTGTAAATTCAATTTGATTAAGATACTTAATAGGCTACTTTAGTTGTTTTTTTAAAAATTTAAACGTTTATTTTAGAATTTTCTTTGCCATTGGTGATGTTTTACTGAGACCATAGGTCATTTTTATTTTAGTTTACTTATACTGATGTTGGACTGGATTAACTTTCTCATACATGATGATCAGATCATTAAAAAAAGTTTTTGTTCAAATGATATCTTCCTATGAGCCATATAAATTCATTTCATTTCTTGGTAGTTATTTTATTTCATAGCTTTATATAATTATGTATAAGATGAAGCCATGATAATTATTGTGATATTTAATTACAAACTATCGTCATATTTACATCTCTGGTCTTTATTTTGATGCATTTTAGATAGACAACCAGTGTAATGTAAACTTAAAGATAAGCTTGAAATTTTAGCTGTTTTAAAAAAAAAACTTCCATTAATGTAAATAATTAATAGTGTCAAATATAGCTTAAAGTTAATTATTGAATGATCTTGAATTGAGTCAATTGGCTAAAGGTAGTCAGCCATATTATGTTATTCCTACATAATGCTATAGTTATAAATATAGTACAAGCTTTCTGCATTTTTGTTTAATAAAGAAATTGTTGCCTTTAATGGAACCAGATTTTCTTCCAAATTGATATGATAGAAACATCTGGAATGATTCTCATATGATTAGTATTATATAACATTTCTTAAGACAGCAACCAAAGCGAGAAGATAAGTGATTATTTTTTTTACAGATGTATTTAAAAATATAAGAATACTAAGTAACAATTATTTTTAAGTATTTAATTTTTTTTTATAAAGATAAATTTGTATTTTGTATTTTACAATACAGAATAAATACTGTTTGTTTTAAATTTTATAGAATACCTTTTATTTTTCCTTTATTTTAACAATAATTAGTAGGTATTTTCTGAAAATAAGTCTTTTCTGCCTCTACATTTTCACTCTACTCTTTCATTGTTTAAAAATAATGATGAATAACGAGGAGCCATTTCCTGCAGAACTACATCTTCATATTTTGGAGGTAAATCTTCTTGAGGCAACTGTGGATTAAAATATTTTTTAATTTAAAAATAAAATTATCACTATGAAACATTTTATATTTTAGAAAAATATGAACATACCTTCTTGAATTTACGCTTCCTGTAACATTTTTCAACAACAACAACAATTATAAACGTTGGACCTATGACTATCATGATCGATGCAATTATCAATATGATAACACCAGCAGTGTACCCTTTCATTGTAGGATCTTCTGATTGGATTAATGTTGTATTCCATGTTGTGATATTGACCTGAGGTTGTGCCTTCCACAGGTTGTTAATTCCTCGATAAAATAGTAGAGCACTGACTAGTATCCAAGTTATGACTTGTATAACTACAACCCCAAACATGCATCCATGCATTTCCTGTGAACAAACTTTCATGGTCAGGTTATTTCCTTCATGGGTGAGCCTGAGGCTAGATCATCATAAGTGATACCACTGCTTGCATCTTAATAAGCCAGGTGATGGCAATGCCAATGGTCCTGTGCCCTAAGAATAACAATTAATTCATCATATATTAGAAGCCTCTATAGTTCTTAGTATAAATGATAATGCAACCTGCCTATTTTTCTTCTTTGGTTGTGTATGTGTATTTTATCAAAGTGACCCTGTTATTTCATTTTATTTGATTTGAGCTTTTCAAATTTAATGTAACCCTAGATTTTAACACAGTTAAGAAAATCTCACATGAAGTAGGTTCAAATTGAATTAAAAAAATAAATATATGCTCTCTAATCCATAGATTCTGTTTAAATTTGGTTTTCATGAACAGAATAATTACAGTTCTACTTTGATGATAAATTAAGATTACTGTTCTAAAATATTTTTTATATATCAACAATTCTTTTCAACTTTCTCTCTTTGAACAAATTTAAAAAAAATAATAATAAAATAGATATAATTCTTATTTTGAAAATATCACTTTCTGAATAACAGAATTTATTTTATAATTTTAAAGGCAAAATTATTTCACCGATTTTAATTTATAAACTCAAGACTTCCATGGTAGAGGTTTACATAATAATATTGTAATTGCTTAAAAAAAAAAAATATATATATATATATATAAGATTAAACATTCAATTTGACCTAATATTAATATGTCGTATGTGTAAAAGACAAGTGGAGTATCTCAGAGATATACCACTTTCTCCTTTGAAAAATCTCATTAAATTTATAACACTTGTTAGGAAAAGTGGTATGCCTCAATTAAGCCCCCTAAAAACATTTTTTTTTAATGAAATTTCACAAAAAAAGATAGATGAACTGATAATAAATCAATTTTCACTAAATATATTATAAATTTTAAATTGCAGATTTGTCTGCAGTACTCTCAAAATAATATATTGACTTACACTATTCCTTTCACTACATCAAATGAATCTTAACATTGTAAAATAAATAAAAAGGATTTTCTATTAGTAGAATAGTAGTTGGTATTACCAAAAAATCATGTGTTCTGTGATAATGCATATTATTTGTGCTATTCCAATTTCTACCACAGAACACAAAATACATGGATCAAGGTATCACTAAAGACTTGGAGGTTTTTCATACTTTCATTCTATAATATTAACTATAACAATTAATACAAAATATACTAATGTTATATGAATTAATTATCTTCACCTCTCAATTTATTTGAAAGTGTCAACTTGCATTAATACATTATTCTAGGAAAACAAAAAAATCCTACAACGGTTTTGTTATAATAAATATTTATTATAACAGTAACAATAAAAAATATTTTGGAATCACCAACCCAACCAAAAAATAAGGTGTTCTGAGGATCATGGTGAAGTGGCCTGTGACTGGTGTCAAATTTATAAAGTAAAGCGTAACCTTAAATTTTATAGGGAGAGTGTTACATTTTGGTACAAAGGTTCATTACTGAAAATAAAAAACCAAAATGATGTAATAAGTAATGAAATGAAAAATATTTTCTATCTGACAATTAGTTTTAACAAATTCTAAATTGATGACCAGTTTCTAAAGTATATTGTTCTGGAGATAAATTACATGACTTGTCCACTCATAGTCATAAAAATATTGTGTATAAATTGGCAAAGGACTGATTGTTATTAAGAATAAAAGCTTTTCTGGGATAAGTTCATTAAAGACTCCAAGAGAGGAAACAATATAGATGGAATTATTAAAAAAAAAAAAAAAAAAGGGTAAAAACCAAAGCATATTCTTGCCAGAACCAATTGTGAAGGTAATAAAAAAAATATGAAAAGAACACACTTCATCACCAAAGAGAACTGCATTGCTTTGATAGTTATACATCTGATAAAAGAAAAAAAATTAATTTTATTTTGAATAGACATATTTCCCATTCCCTCCAACAGACTCCCAAAACTAGTATGGTAATCCCTGCCTATTTTAAAATCTATGTTATAAGAAAAAGAAAAAAACTTTTTTGCTAGATGTGTGCCATGAACAAAGCAAAGCAGCAGGATATTTATATTTACAAAATAATAAACTATCATATTTACAATAAATGATATTGTAATTAAAATAGTCCCTAGTCAACTCATTCTATTTAACGAGAAAATGGATCATCTACATTTTTTTAAATATTTGTATTTTAATATTATAAGTTTTAACAATAAAAGGCTTAGTGAAGCCGAAGGTTCGATGCCGATCCTAACAATCATTTTCTAGACAAACCTACTCCGTGACGCCCATAACAACCCAAATCCACAAGATCAATCTTGACACAATCCTACCATGTTTCAGTCTACCCCTCAGGACCAGGATCAAGAATTAGTATTTAACTTTTTAGAAGTATGTTTACTACTCAACCATTTTCACCAGATGCAGTTCCCACAATTTGTCGGTTTATAGCCTTCTAAATTCTTTGGTTAATTTATTTATCTTCAGGCTGAACATTTTCACAGTATTTATTTATGAAAATCTTTTTTCTTATTCCTCCCTTAATGGAAGAAGCCACATTTCTTATCCTTCCAGAACACTAGGAAGTATAATAGCTTAGTAAATTCTTACTTTTTAAGTTTTTGACAGGAAACATGAGCTAAGCTATCTTGAAATTGAGAAATAACAAGAAATTCCTGACCTTAATTTCCTCATATATCTATATCACCAAAATTGTTGCAGTGTCTGCTGCCTTAATATGTATTATAACATGTTTCTTTCAATACTAATCATCCTTCTCAATTATGGAGCTTTCTTAGCAATATAAAAATATTTCTTTTTTAGATAATGATTAAATTTCATCATAGTTCATTTGTATGCAAACTATATACTAATACTATTTATTTTAAATAAACAAAATTAAAGATTAGTCACATTACCTCTATTTTACTTATTTCATCCCTTTTCAAATTAACTTGTTTCTTTTTACCATTAGAGGGCAATTGTTTGTTTTGTCAGTGTACAATTATCATTATTTTTTGTAATTAATTTTACTTATCTTTTATTAAGAAGCATTATTCTTATCTATTTATTTTAATTATAACATTGTATATAGTTAGGGTTGTTTTTTGTATGAGACTATACTCCCCATAATCAACTTTTATAAAAAAATATATAATGTAATGGTTATATCAATCATGTAAGGCCCACCAGGCTGATCTGGTATAAAATTAAATAAAAAAAATAAAAAATGTTGATTTAACAAAAAAGCTGCTGTAATACCTTAAGCATATGCATCTTCATTTGCTTCTTACTTTACATTTTTGAGCTATGTTGTTCATATAAATGAACCATTTTGTGAAATTTGGTTATTTAGACTAAGGAACATTGAAAAATTTCTACTGAAAACTAGAATTCAATATTTTTCATTATGGCAATATTTTCCTTAATAATTAATTTCATAAACAAGTAAAAATAGTGAGCATTGATTTGTATTCATTGCACTGATTGTGATCTGTCAAAAACATATTCAGATGGTAGACATGAACTAAAAAATGCTGAAGAAATGAAATATAGAAAATGTTCCTTCCTTTTTGTACTAATCAAAATAGATTTAAGATTGATTAATTTGTATAAAAAGATATGTAGCAACTATTGTTTACAATTCAATCTTTTCGTGAAAAGAAAATTATCGATTGGAAAGGAGAAAAAAAGTCAGGGAAAAAAAGTCAAAAGACCAATTTTTGTAGGAATTGTAAAACCATTTAATGGGGAAATTAAAAATAAAAAAAGAACACTTTTAAAAACCAAACTCAACCAACTTTATTAACATTTAACTCATTTCTTGGTAGGTTTGGGAGCAACAGCTGTTGTTGCTTTTTTTGCTGGCTTTTTAGTCACAGTAGCTTTCTTTGCTTCAGTAGCAGCAGGTTTATCAGCCTTAGGCTTCTTCACCTTCTTGGGCTTAGCAGCCTTGGCAGCTTTGATCTGAGCTTTCCTTCGCTCGAGCATAGCAACATACCTCTTCTGATGAGGGGTAAGCTCAATCTAAAAAATAAAAAAGTACCAGTTAAATATAAGCAATCTTAAAATAAAATTATATTATACCACTAAGTTAAAGAATATTATTAAATGAATCCATAATTATCAATTTAATAAAAGTAATTAATATCAAATCTAATTCTTCTCAAATTTCTGATTTGAAGAAAATAAAACAATACACTTGGTAGTAATGTTGAATTTCATATTCAGAAAAATATTTATAAAACAAAATTTTTAAAAAATAAGTAACATACTCCTTCCTTCTTTGATCTCTCAATAGCCCTCTCAAGCTTAAGTTTCCTGTCAGCAAGGACAGCCTTCCTCTTCAGAACAGCAGCAAATGGGTTGAGCTTCAGCATTGCTCGAGTATTCCTCAATGGGTTCAGTTTCCTAACCCTCCTGACAATGGTCTTCCTATAAAACATGAAACTCACTAGTAATAACAAAATAGATGTTCAGTACAATTTAACAGACAACTAGATACAGAAGGGATCAAATAAAAGTTTAAAATTCATATTGAAATTACGAGTGATTTTGATATTCCTTTAACTGATTTATATATGTTAGAACGTTTCCTTCAATTTAAAATGTATGAGTTTATCAACAATATTAGTTGATTGATACAAGAGGTATAAATTTTACAATCAAAAATATAAAAAATGGAGAAAAAATATATAAAACTAGATATAAGGGGTTAAGGATTGGGATGGGAAACAAAACTGATATTTTGTTAACAGAGGTTTAAGGTATCATTTGAGAGAATAAAATGTAGGGCATAGGAGGTACCTACAATCATCAAATATATGTTAATTTATATTAAAATACTAAAAACAATCACTTGTATTTTTTTGCTTTTCTCTTTGAATTATCTAATACAAAATAAAGAAGTCCATTACTTCATATCAAATTTATTAATAGTAAAGAATAAAAAAAAAAAAAAAATTTTTCTCCAAGCATAACAACAGCTGAAGACAATTTAGCAAAATTGACATAAGACTAAAATGAGAGAAAAATCACAGTGAACCTCATGTACCCAAACCCTGAAACATATGTTTGTTGCCTTTTAGTGACCGAGATTTTCTGACTCATACTTGTTCTAGAATCCTTAGTGCGGGGTGAAAAAGTGAAAGTTTTCAAAAAAGATAAAGGAAACAACAGTTTTTTTTTTTTTTTTTTGCGTTAAATAAACATTTCAACTTAAGACTTAAACTGAAAAACTCACCTTGGAGCTTTAAGGACACTCTTGATTTCTTCAGACTTGAAAAGTCGAGACAAATCAGTATTTACCATCTTGGGCATGGGCAGGTTGTAATCCTTTTTTAAAGTGGATTTTTTCTTCCATGTACCATAGAGAGCATTAAGTTGATCAAAAGCTGATTGGGTCCAGATCACAAACCTACCCACATGACCACCAGGTGCCAACTTGAGCAAGTTTAATCGTGAAACATTGATAAGATCAACACCAGGAATGTTACGGAAAGCACGAGTTAGGCCCTGGAATTAATAAAAAATAAATATGATAGTAAAAATCACTCTTATTTACAGATTTGTAATGAAATGTTAAGTAAATGTCCAGTTGTAAGAGGTTATAGTTATTTAAATAAATCAGAAATAATAGATAATTAAAAAAAAATAAAATTTTTCTTTCATTATTTATCAATTACTTCATTTGTTTTACCTTGTTCATCTTTAATTTATTTTTACTTTTTAGGATTAATATAAGTTTATATTACTTTTTATATAAAGATTGTTGACTGGTTTTTTGATAGGTAACTGATGATTTAACTAAATAAATCATAAACTTTATGATCTTTTACTGGAAGAGTCTTTGAATTAAACTGGATTTGGTGAATGACACAATTCTATACATAGGTGAAACATCTAAAAAATTAAAAACAAGAATTGATCAACATAAGATCAATTGTAAAAATATAAAAAATATCAAAACTACAGCATTGGCACAACATAGTATTAAATATACACTTTAAATAAAATTGTATTTTAATTTAATTTAATAAAAAAGAAATTTTAGATATAGTTAAGAATAGTAGGAATAGAAAAATAATTGAATCAGTACATAATATGAAAAACATTGACAAAGCAATCAATTATAAAACTGATACAAGAACTTTAGGCACACATTATATGGATATTATAAATAAATTAACATTTTAGTTTTTATGTGGTTTTATATAATATAGAATTAATTTAGTCATTTTTGTTTGTTGTATAAAAAAAAGAGTTATAATTATAAAAGAAAATAGTCTTATTTAATAAATTAGTAAGTAATGGTTTTTTAAAAAAAAAATTGTTAATTTAAATTTATTGTTCATCTTTGTGGTAATAGAGGTAGGAGAAAAGTGTTTTATAGTCTATATTGTTGTTATCATAATGGAAGATAACCTTCAGGAAGGTAATTATTCTCCTAAAATGTTTAACTATTAACAGTTAAATAGTTTTTATTTATTAAATGACATTAATATTATGATATATTAGCAAGAATGACAAGAAAGGAGATAATTACATGTTATATATAGGTTATTTTTATCAGGTAAATAGTTGTGAAGTATATATGATATTTTAGTGTTGCTGTAAGCCCATGTTATGGGTTTTGTTGAATTTGGTTTTATAGCAACCTGAAGATGGGGAATTTTCTCGAAACATTGTTGCTGATTATATGAAATAAATTATTTTATTTGAAAAAGGAAGAATTGTTTCATTCACCAAATCCAGTTCAAATAAATCATATAATTATCAAGGCACAGTGATTATTGTTAAAAATATTTCAATTCTGGAAAATGAAAATTGTGAACAATATTAAACCATTAGCCACAGAGAACAGTATCACTAATCCGAAATATTTATTAGAGGTCTGCTTCTGACTATCCCGAGTTTGCACAGTACAGGTTTTGAGAGGTAAAAACTCCGCACTACACATGCTCCATACAGTTCCAGTCAGAAGCCATTAGTTATTTTAATTCAATTCATAAAATTAAAACTATCAATAAGACAGAAAAAATATATTTATCTAAATTAACTTCTGTATATTATATAGTCTACTGATAGAAAATAATAAAATAAAAAAGAACATACTTGATCTTGCCCATAAATGATGAGAGGTCCTCTACGCTGAATGCGTCTCCTATTACGCATTTTACCTTTACCAGCACGAAATCTTTTAGATTTGTAAACCTAAATACAAATATTTTTTAGTAACATAATCCTGAAAGATTAAAAAAAAATATAAAATGACAATACTCGAGATATTATACTCTCTAACATGCCAGATTAACAGCCTGAATTAAAAAGAATTACTTGTTTCATTTCTACTTTACCATTTAAAAATAAGTTTTGATAAAAAATATATCCTATCCTTATTTCCTTGTTATGTCAATAAATAACAATTCCAGCCTTATATTATTAACTGAATCATGGGCCTGAATAATGAGTTACAATTTTCAAAAGGTGAAAGACAAACCAAATATTGCCTGACTCTTATTTTTTTTTATAAATGATGCTGTTCATGTTACATCATACAATGTTAATTCTAATATTTACAGCAATATTATCATGAAGTCATAAACTATACTGTTACTTATGAAGTAATAGTTTAATATATATAATGGTACAAAAAACAATGTTACAAAAAATAATAACATACCTTATTCCATTTACACCAAGCCCATGATTCAATCAGAATTTTAAAGCTTTCAAAGATAATAGTTTTTTTGAGATGGACATTGTCAATCTAAGCCAATAAATTAGTTTTTCACTAAGTCTACTGTTTTATACACAAATAGGCCAGTAATCTTTCCAAGGAGAATAAATATAATTGATGAAAAAATTTCTCCTAGTCTCATTAACATCAGCTCCATAATCCTCACTTGATAACCATTTAAAATTTTTCAAGCACTAGTACTCTCGTAGTGTCCAAGAGGTGGATCAAAGGATTAAATCCATAGGCTACATAAAAGTCAATGAGCTTCTGTTTAATGGACTTTCTAAATATACACCTCAATGTTATTCAATCAATCACATTTTCTCTTTTGAAGTAATCTGTTATTAATATTAATTTCCCCAATAGTTCTTTAAAAATAATTACAGTATTTTAAGATTTCTATACCACTGGTAGCAGGAAAAGTCAACTGTAATTTCTAATTTTCAATCTGTCCCTTTTCTTAAACAAAATATAAAACTAACTTATACCATCAGATCAGTCCTTCACAACACATAATTTACAAATTTCCAGGCATGATCAAATTATTCTTCTTACACACCATCTACACCTACTTAATTTTCCAGTGTACAAGTCATCTCTACAGTCATGTCCAGAACTGGATAAGGAATACATCATAATTTTTTTTTAAAGAGCATTGGAAACTGTAAGCAAATCTTCAAAAGGGTCCCATTTTAGGAGTTAAATAAAAGAATTTTATCATATTTTTCCAATGGTGTTGAAGCCCTTTTAGAATCTGAACTTCCTTAGTAATTCTTTTCCAATAAAAATACCTCTGGTCACTCCATATCCTTTGACATTCAGGGTTCTGAGATGACATAAAGTATGGCTAAACATGGGTAGCCAACTTTAAAGGAAGTATCATGGAGGTTTTTAAGAAGTTTGATTATTTAATGTTCTTTCTGACAAGCACAAATTTCTGCGAAGCCCCATGGTGTTGGCCTCTGAAGATCTAACATTTATACTGTTACTTAATTTCTGAATGGATGTCTTTCAATAATTTTAGCCTAATATGGTACTGACCATTCGACAAACATGTTCCCAACCACCTTCAGCTTATCTTCATGATGACCATATTCCTAAGCAAATCATAAAAATCTAATTTGATTATTACTCTTTATGCTCCATTCATTTTCGTACTTAGGTAGACTATGAATTCAGTACCCTATTTTTCTAATTATTGACTAGTTTTTGATTAATTATATCACTGTCCCCCTTTCAGCTCATATCTTACTAAGAAAATATGTTAAAATTGAATTTCAAGGGCAAAAATACCAATTACAAGCCCTATTTTATCTCATTCCTTTCTAAAAACTTGATCTCAAAGATATCTTACAGATTCTATCCCCATCTTTAAAACAATGACTACCTCTATCATTCTCTTAAAAGCCACCAAAATATTAGTCACATTTAATTACTACAATTTAATACAGACAACTACTAGGTTAAGATACCCCATGGTGGTACAACAGCATTACCCAAATAATATCAGATTTATAGTAGTCTGATTACTGTAACTGTCTATTTATCTTAGCATGGATATGCATGCAAGTTATTACCTTCTGAATATCAGACCAAGCCTTGATACGATGTAAGAAAATTGTGGCCTGCTTGGTTTTGGTATACTCCTGAATCTTATCAGTCACCACAAGTGGAATTTCTGGTACTTCATTTACCATGTGTCCTGGAGAAATATAATAAAATTAAATTATAACAATTAAGGAGATGAACTAGTAATGAAGCCAATGGAAACAAAATTAAATTTATTATTTTCTGATATGATACAAAAACCAAGTAGTAATAAGCACTAAATAAAAAAATAAAACAATAACCACTTTTTCCACCAAACACCAATGAAATAATAAACCTACCTTTAGACATCACGAGAGCTGGAACTCCGGTAGCTGCAATGGCAGAAACCATTGCATACCTCTTTTGATTAACATTCACCTTACGATGCCATCTGCGCCATACTCTGGTGGGAGCAAACATACGTCCACCTCTACACATATTACCAAAGGCACCCTGACCAGAACGATGGGTACCACCACCCCTTACACGGGGTATACGAGCCACAGCTCGCCCTGTTCCCCATGATTCAGCTGAAGTCTGATGACCTAAAAAAATTGCAAAACAAAGCTTAGTCTGAAGAAAGTATATTATGTTCAAATGTGTTAGAACATCATAATAAACCTTAAACATGGTCAAAATGTAATGTAAGGTACTGCAATATCAGAGTAAAAAAACAATTAGAAGATACCAATAAAATACAACCATACCAATTAAAATGGCAATAGATTAAACTAAAGTTATAATTCAATAACATGTTCCAAATTCACAGATTTAGATATGAAAAATATCAATAATTTAAATTAACAAAAAAACAAAACAAAATCAGTGGTATTACTGATAAGATAAGTTTTTAGAAGTAACTGTATTCAAGATTTCATACTACAAACAATCAACTATGAAAAATTGTGTTTTTACATGTAAAGTTTTAAAATATGCATAGGATGAGGGACCAGCAATAAACTTTCTTTTAATGTATATTAAAGGTAAAAAAAAATTACAGAATAGATTCCCAGATATTAATATTATGAAAAATTGTAAGGTAGGTACACTTTTGTTCCTAATCTGATATAGGCAATAAGACAGTAATAATTTCAACAGCCATTATGATGATCAATATACAAAATAAACTGTGTAAATAATATTTTTCTTGACCTAAATGATGTTTGAAAAATAACCTTCACAACAAAGATTCACACAGAATTGTCCATAATACATTTTATTCAAGAAATAATTGAAGAAAAATTATAACACTATGATTATGACTTTTGCAAAAATGGTTCACAGACACATTCATTATTTGTTAGGCTAGTACAATGTTAATGCTAAAAATAGAAGTAATCAGTAATTGAAAGACCTATATGGGAAAGTTATATACTCGTAAAAAACACAAAAATAATAATAAAATAACATATTCATTGACTAATAAGTGCACTATGAAAAGTAAGGTTACAGCCATGTGCCATGCATCAGGCATGTATATAGTAGTTGATGTCTTACTAAGTATAATTTGACATCACTATTATCAAGACATTCAAAATTGTGATAGGGGTTTCTGAAAGAAAACTGTAGCTGAAACTAACAAAGCATACCACCCATATCAAAATATACATCTAACTGAAAGTATATTAGAAAAGTGCTCAGGCAGTATTCGAATAAATAAAAAATTGAATTTCCAGATATTTAACAGTAATTGAATAATTCATTTTGAAGAAAATGAGTAAACATAAACTCTTATTTACAATTTTGAACATTTTTAAAATATCACCAGAACTAAGTAATACAAATAATTATAGACACCACATAAAAGACCATTGAAGAATGTAACTTCAGAATCACTAAATAACAATCTTAACAATAAAAAGTATTGAGAAATTACAAATCAAAATATCAATGTACCTGCTTCAGCACTGACAGCATAAGGTTGTCTATGATTTTTAGCTATATTCTGATGTACAAAATTGACAACATCTGGTCTAATTGGAGCATTAAAGACTGCAGGTAGAGTCAATAATTCACCAGTTGGTTCATTTTTGTCACTGTACACAGTGACCTGTGGCCGAGAAGACGGGGGAATCTGAAAGCGATATGTGAAGATTAAATGTACTGCACCTAAAAATATTAAACTTACTAAATAAACCCAATTACAAACAAAACAAATTGGGCAATGAAGTGTCAATAACAGATACAAAATTGGAAAAGTACAAAAAAATGTGAATACACGTGGATGCTTACGATCAGGTTAGAATTGAACAATCTCATTACTACTTTAACATTTCAAGATCAAAACAAAAATTTAGTATCTTTCAATTTACAAAATAATTGTTTATTAACTCCTTACCATGATTTAATGTTACGGACAGTCAGAATTAAATTACTATAGGGAACACCTAAATTCACTGTACCCTACCTCCGAAGTAAATGGAGGAGCACTAGATTACACTGCCACTGAAATCCTCATTGACGCTTCGACACGAGGTCAGTTTAGACAAAAGTAAACTTTTTAATGTTTCAAACAATAGAAAAAACTTCATACTAAAATCTAAAAGTTATGTTATAGTTTAGTAATTAACAATATAAATAGAACATGTTCATTGTTTAATTAATTAATCAGAGCTACTTTTCTTTTCGATGTTATCAAGGGAAACCTTCTGAGATGAACTAATGAAAATCCTCTTCTAAATTTAACTTTATTAAATTATAGTTCGTAGTGCTAATTCATTCTTTAGCTGAAATGGACGTTGGTACATGAGATTATCTTCTAATAGCTCTATATTTAATCACAACTTTTAGATTTATTAATTTATAAGAAATAGAAAGTTATGTATGAATCATACATTAACTATTTTATTTCATGCTCTTCTTTGTTTAGTTGGCATACATAACTAATTTTCCTCTTAAAACTGAGTCGTAATAAAATTCAATATAACTGTATTTTCCATCTAATTTAATTTAATTGTCTTTTACGGTTTAACAAATGGAATCCTTTTCGCTGAAAATTTGATTACTAAGCGTTCGATCGTAAAACATGGTAACTGAAATTTTTATGAATTGCAGTTTTTGGTATCATTGACTTTTTTAGGGCTTTTTTATTAATTGTTGAAATAATCCTTAGGAAATTTGTTATCTTAAAACATGAATGTTGATATTAAGCTGTTACCATGTTTTACGATCAAACGCCTCATATACTCGTAATTTGGATCTAACGACAAAGCTATGATATGTTTATGTTTACATTTCATATTTTTTCCATTTCTTGGTTGAAGTGTTTAAGAAAGGTGTGTCATTTGCTCAGATGTTTCAAGTATGAGAAGATTAGTACTTCTAAGCAGTGTTTAGAACCGATTTTCAAAATTTTTGTGATTTCTTGAAATGAGGTAACTTCATCATATCAGCTCCCCTTTTAGTGATTCACCAAGTATTTCTTTAAGAGCATCAACTCGGATGCTCCATGTATGAAGCTGTATAATCAGTGGTTAGTGATTGCTTACGATATCTCATTATTATTTTAACAATAGGCCTTAAATAAAACGATTGGCTTTAATCACTTTTGATCAAATTGATAAATTAATTGGCTTAATCACCTTCAACTATACGAAACTGCTATTAATCCTTCTATTGTTACGAGCTAAACAGAGGTGGATCCAGAAGAGAAAGGAGGAGTGTAGTAGAGGAGTATCCACCTTTCTTTAACATAGAAAAATTAAATAAATGACATGTGCACTACAATCTCCGTTTGTACATGTATACTTGTATATTTCTAGAAGCCCTGGCTTCCCCTCTTCCTCTTAGAGGGTATCCCAAACTGTCTGCAAGCTTCCAATTCTAGCCCACGATATCGTACCGCCCAGCTATTCGCGGTTTGTTATCGCTCAGGGGGCCAAGACTATTATGGAAGATTGGAAATGCTTGAGAAGGTTACAGTCAGGAACTTTCTCCTTGAGAATGAAGACTTTTTCAATTTTAAGCTCCAGAACGGAATCAAAAATTAAATCAGTCTTTCATGCTGCAATGATCGAATTGCTGATTGCATATCTTATCTACACATAGCTTTCCAAATGTCCATTTTGCTTTCAATATCAAGGAACTTGGTTTCAATGTCCCGAATCAGTGTTTTATAAGATATTAATAGATGATTAAGAACATTATATTATAAATATTTGAAATAACATTATAAATAAAGGTAACTCAGAATATATCAGAATAATAAGAATATAATATAAGTTCAACAAAGCATCATTTAATTTCCTAAGGATTAAATTTTGAAAAGGCAATATCTAAAATATAAACACAGATATTGGTCTCAATTATTATCTTTATCAATTAATTCTTTCGGTATAAGCGAAGAAACTTAGAAACATTAATAAATTTCATATAGGAATAGTTTAAGTGATGTCATTATTATCAGCTAATAGAATTGCTGTATGCCAAAAATTAACAAATAGTCATTTTAATTTTTTTAAATTTCCTTTTACCTGCTTTATTCACTGCAACCTCCCCAGATGTTACGTAACCTTCAGCAATCCAATGAAATACGTTATAGACGCGGGGTGTACCGGACAAAAGCATTTTGTTCGTATAATCGTGTAAACAATGTACTTTGAACTTTAATCACTATATTAACAGAATATAGTAACAAACAAAGAGGAATCGTTTAGCATACCTACTACAGACGCCAAAAGACCCTTGAATAAAACACTTCCTACTGCGAAACGGGTCCCCTTATTCTTATAAGCTCAACATATGCAACTTCCTTCTTTTAAGCACAAATTTACCGTCCCAAGCGATTCACTATAATCTATTTCACATGTGAAACCATTTCTTACACGATCGACACAATCGTACAACGACCGATTTGTTTTTCATCATTCCTTGTTACCCAAAATGCCACTAAGCACGTTGCAAGACTTGCACAACTTTCGATCTCAACTTATTACAAATTTGCTGTCTCAACTGATTTACTATAAACATTTTCGCAATATGTGAAACCATTCCTTACACTATTGGTACTAAGGTATACTACAGATACTAGGAGCTGATGGGTGTTCTGAGGAATAGAATTACGAAATCTTTGGAATTGTTTAAGTACAGTTATGAATTTTCATGCGATTTGGGAAATATGATTAATCCAGGAGAGGTATTGGTCGAAGGTGATTCCAAGGTTTTTTATTGTATGTTAGAAGTGAATCGGTTGGTTGTTAAGTAAGAGCATGGGGTAACAAGGGATGGAATGAAGGAGGCCCTTAGAACCAATAAGAATGGCCTTGGTTTTTTCAGCATGCGTTAATACTATCGCTTACTAATACTATATGATAAGAAGGATAGATAAATTTGAAGATCATCTGCACATAGGTGGTATTGTGTGTGGTGAATGGAATCAGGAAGATCATTAATATAAATAGAAAAAGAGTTGGTGAAAGTGAGGACCCTTGAGGAACACCTCGTGCCAGAAGGTTTGTTCAGATCCATGACTGTGATCATTCCCAAAAGATGAGACAGGAAGGAGAGGAAACCACTTCAGGACACCATTTGACATGGAAAGATTATGAAGTTTGCTGAGGAGGATCTTATGGTTAACTGAGTCAAATATTTTCGAAAAATAAAAAATAACTAAAATTGATATATGATGATTGTCTGTAGCGGATTGAAGGTCTTCAGATATTTTCAATAAAGTGGAATGTTCAGACCGAAAACCGGGTGGGAAAGGATTAAGGAGAGCTTTTTGTTCGAGAAAATTATTAAGTTGAGAGTGTACTTATCTTTCTAGTGGCTTCTAGAAAGTCGGAAACTGAAGGAGAAGGTACTTTGTCCAGTGGTTGGACCAGAACTTTCTTCCAGGCTTAGGAAAAAAATTCCTTGATTGAAACAAGGATATTTCAAGAACTACTGAATGGATTTTAGAATAGCATTTACTACACTTTACATTCAATGAATATTTGCCATTAAACAATTTTTTTTTCTGATAATTAAATAAATGGGAGAAATTATATATCATATATTTTACAATATTTATTTATACATAATTTATTAAATATTTATTGCTAAAATTTAAATTATCAGCAACTACTCCAAATTTTTGGTTTCAACAATTAAACAGAATTTCGATGAATTCTCTCGATTATAACTTGGATAAGTGTTGTAGTCCCACCGTGTCAAAAGTTATTAAAGTTGGTTCAACAAATTCAAAGTCCCAAGGCGCTTCCTTCGCTTTACATTTAGTGTAACCTTAGGTCTTTTTGTCATGGAATCGTGTTAATGCATTTTGGATGTACACGGCACATGCTTGCTGGCAGGCATATGTTAATGTTTTATGAGCTTGAAGTAGGTAAAAGTTGAATATTTTTACTGGTATTACTGATGGGATAGGCACATACTGAGGAGATTAATTTAGTTTTCATGGTTGTCCCTAGAGTTCAAAACTGTACCTGTTGAGCTGATGACTGAGCCATTACCAACAATATATTAAAATATATACATAGTAAATCATTCTATTCCTTCAAGGAAGGCGTATAATCAAGAGAGTAAGCTGCTAGGAAAAGTGAAGAAAAAGGGCAGGGTATAACGAACAATATGTAAGCAGCACCAATCACCGTCTGCCTTCTGTTTACATTACAGTTGTGTTTCGCACAAATTTCTTGATTAAAACAAGAATTTCTCAAGAACGGCTAAACGGATATTATTATTTATGAACCAAATTACTGAAAATAGCATTTACTATATTTTGCATATTATTTGGTGAAATGGGTGTAATTATATATAATATATTGTACAACACATATTTATATATAATTTATTACATATTCCTAGTTGAGCCAGAAGAGCATGGTTAACTCCCTTCTTTTTTGGTTTCACTTTTTCTTAAAGGAGAGTTGGATATGCCACTCTGGTGTTCTGGCCTAAGTGGCCCTCTACAGTAGTTATAGGGCAAGTCAATCCTGAAAGAATGACCATTGTATATTATTATACAATATCTAATGCCACCCTTATGTCTAAAATAAAACCCATAAAGAGTAATGATGCATCTGAACTATAGTATATTATTATGAGCACATATATAGTTGTAATCAATCACCTAACTGCGGAGAAATAATGTTTTTACAGAAACTATAAAATGACAGAATTGGCCAATAGACAGGTAAGTTGTTGCAACAACTTAATGGAGAGGGGAAAATCTAACATTTCCCAACTTACCAGATGTCTGGGGAGTATTTCCATTGATCTCCCCTTTTTCTTAACAATTTTTAAAAACTGACCTCTCTAAACAGCATTCATTAGAAATTTTGAGTGATATTTGAATCATCTTTTATCACAATTTTAACAGTTGAAATAGGTTACCAAACCTCCAAACTATTTCGGTTTTCAAATTATTGGGGGATGAGACCTGTTTGTAAAGTCTCTATACCTTTCAACTTGAATAGCCCTGATGAAGCTCTACAAAGTGGGGCAAAACGTCAGAAAATAAATAGTTGATAACTAATTTTGTTCTCTTCTGACCATAACCCTGATTATCTTCTTCATAATTTGAAATTACATAGTCAATTATTATGTATTTATATAAAACCTAAGACATTTGGGTTCAAATCACACTTGACACTGGACAAATCAATATTTTCTTGAAAGAAACTGTTGTCCATGGTTTGCATCCCACGTGAAACTAAATAAAATATTCCATTATACATTTTTTTTTATAGAAAGGAAAATTTTTGGACCCAATACCTAAAATCAATACAATTTAATCAATCTAAATGACACGACTAAATCACTCCTATTAAACTCTTAATTTAAGCAACAATGTATCTTCAAGAATTCAATTATACTTGGTGAATCAATATTTATTCTGAGTATTCAAATAACTGAGTACTTTTCTGCAAAAACCTCAAGACTGTGTCTTGACCAATTATAACCAGATCTTGTCTGAGTTCAACTGAGATCATGATAGCCAAACAATTTTCTTACCTTTTATGATACTACTAAACCATTATTATTTACTTGGTATGGCTATAATAATTATATGAATAGTAAAAAGTTGAACTACTGAACTATACTAGATTTCAATAAGTTAGGTTAAACTCCTTCAATAACAAAATCCTAAAGAAAATAATACTGATAGAAGTAAATAAATGTGGTAAAAAACTTTCATATATCTAATGAGAGCACTGAATAACACAATCTAAAACAATAAAAATATATTTTACAAACATATGTATAAATTAAAATAACAACAATTAAAATATACGTTAAAAAATAGTTCATTTAACTATCCTTTATACTTTCAGAGTAGTCCCATTCAAGGTTTCACCTGATAGGGTTTGTATTTTTTCTTTAATATCACGCGCATCCTCAGAACAGTCTTCTTTTGGTTCATTATTGATGCTTGGATCATCTTTGTTCACTTGATTTCTATCTCCGACTCGCACATCAAAACTATGAAGTGGTAGAGAATTAAGCCAAACCAACATACTACAGAAACAGAGTTAAAGGAATAATAAAAAAAATACTGTCTGACAAAATGTACACTTTAGAATTTAATTACAATCAAAAATATTTAGAACAAAAAAAGAAAAAAGAATGAAGAGAAAAAATATTATTTTTGTATAGTGGAGAACAACTTAGAAATGAAATTGTAGCAGTTACAAGAAAAATGCATTGCAAGATATAAATATATCATAAATGTTCAAATATTGTAAAATAACATGGAGAAAATTCCTGTGGAAAGTATAAAGAATATTATTGATATTTCAAGTTTCCTAAAAAGTAATTGTGTTCCATTTTAATGTTTATAGGACTAAGCTGTTTGAATTGAATACACAAGTTTCATTCAAAATAAAATTTTTAATGAAAGAAAGTGAAGATAAAAAAGAGTTGAGACAATGTTATTATAATAGCAAATACCATCTTAATTGAAAAAAAAAAACAACTGATGTAACCAAATTGAAAGATGTACGCATTCACATCAAATGATTAAAAGATGCTACGATTCCTTATATAGCTAGAAACAACATAAACCTTTGTATAAAAATAAATAAAATACTTCAAAACTGATCCTTAGTAACTAACAATTTCATTTTTACTTTTGTGGATGAACAGTATAATTTTAGGTTACTCCTTGGCAAAATATTAAAAACAAAATTTACAAATTTTGATTTTTTGCAAAAATATCAGTTTTTTGCCACAGAACTGCTGAAAAGAATGTGATAAAACTTTTATTAAATAGATTGTGATAGATTTATTAGAAGAAATTTACATCAGTCAGTCAACTACAAATAAAATCAACCTTCATGATTTAGATCCTAAAAAATATTTTTCCTATAATTATCAAATGTTTTCATAGTTTATATTTATCCATTTTTAGTTATTACTAACAATGAGAGATTACTCACAATCCCAAAAGAAATCCAAGAACTGATTGAAAGGTTTAAAATAAAGAAAAGTTCTGGAGATGATTTGATCCCAGTCATAACAATTAATATGTTACTGAGGAAAGCTGTTTTCACAATGTAAATTTTTTACAGTTGCCTCCGCACTGGATATTTTTCTGGTGCGTGGAAAAAAGCTGAACTTATAGTAATTCACAAGCGTGCTAAACTAATGAGCAGCTATAGACCCATCAGTTTGTTACCCATTCTTGGAAAATTGCTGGAATCAGATATAAAAAAGCATCTTTCTTATTTTTTCATATGCATCAAGATTATTACAGATTTTCAATATAGTCATTCCACTTCTCACCAACTGGCAAGAATATCAGAGTTTATAATAAACAGTTTCGAATTGAAGAAGCACACCCTGGTAACGTTCTTGGACTTCCAATAATTCTAGAGGATTTCATCAAAAAAAGGTTCTCGAAGTTCCACTCCCAATAGTTAAAGGAACAGTGACCTATAATTTGGGAAACCCAACCACAACCCGAAGACTGAAGTCCAGGCTGCTACAGGATGTCCTGTTATAAATTCTATATTTATCAGCTCTGTTGTTGTCACTCTCAAATTTTATCTTATCTTAATTTTTTTTTTTTTTCGTTAGAAGTCAATTATTTAGTTTGTTAAATCCATAAATGTCATTGTGTTTGATATTAACTTTACTTTTATCCTTTATTAAGAATTATTATTTTAATCTATTTATTTTATCTTAATTTTTTTTATTTATAACATTACATATAGTTAGGGATGTCTTTTGTATGAGACTATACCCCCCAAAATCAATGTACCTCTTATATTAACCATACAAGGTCCACCAGGTAGATCTGGTATTAAATAAGTAAATAAATAAAAAAAAAATAAAGATGGTTAATTATTATACATAAACCAAGGATACTTTAGAGGGAGTCATTTGATGTATGATATTAATCACCATATCATTGAAAATTTATATACCAATTTTAATCTAAATTAGTAGAACCATTTTTGAGAAAATGGTAAAAAAAATGAAATTGAGATTTTGTACTTCCACAAGTCAATTTTTGTGATAAAGTTACTGTAACAATCCAAGCAATTACCACAATTTTAGGTTCATAGAATTTTTTATTTTTAAATTAGACTGACCGCATATACACCATTTTGGACCAAAAATTCTTAAAATTAAGCTATTTTCTAGACATCTCGGTAAGGAATCAATCAGAATCTGTACAGTTCATACATAAATATGAACCCGAGATTAGTTTTGCTATATTTATCATTTGGCAGTAGGCACTTTGATTGCCTACATCTTTCCATGGATGATTTTGACTTGCAGCTCTACTTGTTCAGTGAACTGAGTACTTATAATTTCATAAGAGAGCTTAAAAAATAATTTTTGAATTTAATGTGAAATTAAACTGATAATATTAAACTTAATCAGAACTGTGAAACAATGTTATAAATAAAAGTTAAAAAGAAAAAAAAAAAAAAAAAAAAAAAAAGAAAAAAAAAAGGATACGATTTATCTTCTTTTTCTGCCTTTACTATAGTTGGAAGAATAAACTTTTTTTTAAATTCTTCAAGCTTATTCTCAACTTCCGACCACTCAATAGGTTCATGAATACCATCGTTTCCAAATCTTTGGTTATATCGATCATAATGGACCTATAAAAATAGATGTGTTAAGAGTTGACAAAATAAACTTTTAAAGGTTATATATGTTAATATATAAATAATATGTTAAAAATATACACATTAAATACTATATTCTTTATTCCTAAACCTCTTAGCTACTTTTCAGATCTAAAGCAAATTTTTGAGAGAACTTTGATGCATTTTACCTGTTGGGAATTTTAGAAAACAAAAAAGTGCTTCGACTAATCAGCCTGCAATGCATCAAGATTCATTAAGAATTTTACTTTGGAAAAATAAAGTTTGGAAGATTTGGAATTAAGGTAGTGATTTACCTTAATCAGTATTAAGTCATGAATTTTATGATTATATACTTGTTCAATAACTTACTTAAAAAAATAATAATAATTTCAATTCATCCAACAACAATACTACTTATTGATACTAAAGAATCATAACAGTTGTTTACCAATTATTTTTAAACAAAGGTGACAAACGTAATAGGTTCATCAAATCATGAGAATTACTGACTGATATTGGGTCACCCACAGCATGATATATTTAACTCAAAAGATGGTCTAATATTTCTTTGAGAATCATTCTGACAACTTATATTAGTTAGGTTCCAAATAGATCTTAGGATGGGACAACTCCTGAAGTATTCAAGAGCTATAATTAAACCAGTAAATTACCTCTTCAAGTACCAAGCCTACTCCAGGTGCAATAGGGATATCCAGTCGCTCTTCTCCATATGCTCTTGTCAAGGTTTCTAAAGGTGTCAGTCCTCGGACAATAGCAATTGTCAATCCAACCATTTTTCTTATTTGGTGTAACATAAAACTTTGGCCTAAAAACATATAGGTTAAGTTATAATAAACAAGAAGCAGAAAGGTACAGACAAAATTAGAGTTCACAGTTAATTAGTTGAGTATTTAAACATTTCTTGTATCAAATATGTTATATAAGCATTATTAGGAAGGAGACGATTGACTGATTAACAAAGCATTTAAAACATAATGACATATAAAACATAATGGATGGCAACCACTTAATCACTCTACTTGAGCCCTTTGTAATGTAATGTAAATGTAAAAATGTATGAAATAGACAGAAAAAGGCTGGGGTAGAGAGGAGCAGTGTATAGGATGGTCTCTGTAATCTATTAAATTTTACTTTACTTTTGAAAAAAGGATCAAAGTAGAGCAAAGTAGTCTTAGTAGGCACCCTGCTTAGCACAATATTTATTTTAAAAATCAAGTTTAAACTAAAAGAATACCAAAAAAGGATACCTCAGTTTAATATTAATTTTTTAAAGCTTAAGTAATTTAATTAAATCTAGAATAATATTATAAACAAATGAGGCACTTAAAAAAAAAAAAACATGGCAACTGAAAAATGATATTAGACACCAAGTGCATCAAATATCGAGAATTATTTTATGATTGGAGAAGTTTGTCGGGGGGTGCGGTCAGCAAAGAACAACATAAATAAACAAAACCATATTTATTTATTTTTCGACCGGAGTTTCAGGTCTTCATCAGGGGTTGTGGCGTAGAATAAATAAAGACCTGAAACTCAGGTCGAAACGTCGGCATAAAATAAATAAATATGGTTTTGTTTATTTATGTTGTTCTTTGCTGACCCCACCCCCCGACAAACTTCTCCAATCATTAAATCTACGGTCAACTATCTACATCTCATTGAGAATTATTTTATATTGATGTTATATAACGACTACCATATGGTATATAAAGGAGAGTATGATCTGGTTGGCAGAGATAAATAATAAATAAAATAGTGATATTTATTTATTAAATGCCAACATTTCAACCCCAATAATAGGTCTCCTTCAAGGCTACAAAGATGAAACTATGATAGGAGTATTATTCACGTAAGATTTTTTTTTTCTATACTCGCTTATAACTGCTATCTTTTTCTTCATAGATCTCATAAAGGACTACAATGTGGGTCAAAATATCAGCATTAAATAAATAGACACCACTATTTTTTATATGATTTCTCACAGCCACCCTGACCATTTCCTTCTTAGACTACTAAAAATTTACAACATTTACTGTTGAATACTGAAAGTATTGATTTGTAACACTGTCAAAAGAATTGTAGACTCTGTGGTTGTAAAATATATATATAGTAATGTGATTTACCTTTTACTTTTAATGTAATGAATTCCATATTGTCAATGATAATTGGATCACCAGATGTAAATGAAATGACATATCTTTTCGCACTTGGATCTAGTGGCTTCCTAAAACCAAAGGTAACAAAATTGTTATATAGGTGTTTATATTATATTTGTAATAGATAAGTTATTTGGTTTTACTTAAGAATAATTTATAAATAATAAATTAAACATACTTTCTTGATGTGAAATTGTGGTAATTATGAGTACCCAGGAAAGTTTCTAAAACCTTATTGGTACTCTCTATCACAGATGGAGGTATTCTATAATCTTCTGACAAAGGTTCATTTTGAGGAGATAGAGTAAATGTTGGCATCATATAGGAATAAGTTCGTGCATCACAATTTCCTTTACAGTTAAATCCTTTTGTTGCTCTTTTAATAGCAACCATCCTTATTTGATCAGGCAAATAGCTGTTGACAGTTTTGAGACATACTTCCATCGCTAATGATAAGGCATCATAGGACAACAAAAAGAAGCATAGATTTATGAACATATTTATTAATAAATTTAAGTATAACAGGGCAAAAATAAAAGGAAACTTACGCAATTTCACTGATAGAACTTGTTTCACAGCAGAAACCCCCTTGTCAGTTCTTGCTGCCCTCTGAAATTCAATAATTTTTGGCTGATCAAAAGCTTCATCAGTTATTACTCCAGCCTTCAACATAGAAACAAACAAGTCTTCTTCTATAGTTTTCATACCAGGATTTCTTTGAAGGCCTAAATATCCTTGGCCAGAATAACAAATTAGTACTGCACACTTTCTTCTCTTGACCCTTGGTGTTTCAATCAGTGGTCGCTTCTCTTCAACAGCATTCATGCAGGATTCAGATATCCTCTTTAATGGGTTTATTGTACTTTCTTCCATTGCTCCTACACATTCACCCATTGTATTGTAAAAAACTTTGGGAAATAAAAAATCTGTAAATAAAACATAAATTAAGGGAGAGCAATATTTAAATTTTCAACAACCGGATTTTTCGAACCCTTACTCTTGCAAGTTATTTGAAATATCTTTCGCATTTGCTAAATTTAATTTACTCCGACTAAGAAGATCAATTCCGACAGACACGAGGGAGGACCTTTGTTTATTATACTTTAATTCAGTTGAAGGCTCGTTCACTAGGTACCGCCACTGTTAGGTGTTGGCAGTTGGTCCCCTCTCCACTCTATCTCCTACCCCTTCCAGTCTAGCTAGTTTACAAACATGGCGATTACAGTTAGTCTAGGTTTTGACAGTTCATAAGAAATTCGTAGTAAGAAGCAGCTACAGTAACCCAGGCAAGGCTTAAACGTATTCCTAAATATTAATTATACATTGAAAACTTATTAGTTTATCGTACATTTTACGACTTGGTGTTTACGATTGTTTACATTAGTAGCAAAATTAATGACAATGGTTATTTCAACTGCTAGTCCTATTTTTTAACTTTCATACTGTAATATTGTACTTTTATTATTACAATATTATTTTTTCTCCTAAGTCGTAATTTACTGAACTTTATAATGTTGGTGAATGTTTACTTAGTTGTGTAATTTTGACAGGATTATTATCTGGTTAATTACTTTCTAATTACTTATTTGAATGTTTTAGCTTAAAAATAAAGTTGAGGTATTTTATTAACCTCATTAGTAGGTGTTGAAAGATATTTAGTTCAGTTTGAAAGTTATTCAAATGATAAATTAAATTTCTTTTGTGTAAAAACTTAAGTATAATTTGAATGTCTGCCAACTAAAAGAAATTGGCAGGCTTAGGCTGCCAAGTCTTTTGTTTACCAACTTAACAATAACAAGACTGCTCATTTAAACATTATATATTTTATGGATGAATAGTAATCTATGTTTGTGTTATCTTTCAAAATTAAATAATCTAGAAAATAAATTAATAATGCAGTAAAATAGTAAATATTTTTGTAATTATAAGCAGTATATTAATAATTTATTGTGATATTGTAATTTATTTATAACTATATATGTGCGCCAATTATAATTTCAATAATTTTTGTTTTAATAATGTTAAATACTTGAAGTATGCTTATTATCTTTTGTTTTTTTACTGCAGACCTGAAATAATGGTTTATATTAGTAAATACTTCAACAATCAGCAAAAAAAAGGTCAGGATGATTACCTATGATTCAGCTGAGATAGATAGTGTCAGTAGGAAACTTTGTTATTTCAACAGATCTAGACTACATTATCAGTGTATGAATATTAATGAGTATTGCTTATGATAATATTGAATCACTTTAAATACTATGCTGAGCACATATTTTAGTAATAATTTTTCTAATGTCGGTTTTTTAATTTATTTACATTTACTAATATATTAGTTTATCTAAAACATCATAGTTGAAATCAATAAAAAAAAATATATAATGTTAATGCATTTGATTGCACAACATTGATCTGGACTAACATTTGTAGTGATGAAATGTTGCTTTCACTGTGAACCTTGAACTTGTTCCCTTAAATCCATGATTTATTAACTTACTAAATACTAAACCATTATTTTTGTCAATAATCCTGATTTTAGTTATATTATATTTATCTCAGGATGGAGTCGCTACTTAGTTTTTTTGATCCCACTGAAGAATGTTTGAATGATAACCAACTCCCTCCAGAACCTCAACTTGGAAACATTGAATATAAGTTGAAACTTTTAAATCCTTCTCGAACAAGGTTTCAACATTTAGTTACCCAGGTATTTACTAGCCTTTTAAATTATAATTAATTTGAATTTGAATGTACATTGTATGACTTCATAAAATTATTATTAGTCTTATTGATTTGTTGAATATTATCACTCTTAGTTATAAGTAGTATATAATTATATTAATTGTTTAAGATATTATTACTCAACATTACTACTCAATATTAATTATTTAACAAAGGAAAATAAAAATTTCTTCAGCCTTCAAAAAGATTTAAAAATTGATAATGTTGTTAACAAAATATCTGTCTCATTCTGTAGAAGAGTAAAATATTATTTTTAAATATTTCTATGTATACATGTACAAATGAATTAAAAAATGATGTACCTATTGCTATTAAAAAAATTGTATTAATTATTCAGGATGTCAAACGCCGGGAAAAGTCCGAGAATTTGTTATTTCATGAAAAGTTAAAGAATCCGAGAAAAAAAAAAAAGGGGAAAATTCACTTGTTCAAGCTACGTAATGATAATAATTAATTGTTATGTAATGTATCGTTATTTAAATTAATCATTCATTACATCAATAAACAAAAAACAATAAAAGAGAAGTTTCTCAATCATCTGGTGCGGTGCCTGCACAACACAACTTTCTCTTATCATCCCCAAGTTTTGTGTTGATAGTGGGATAGTGTTGAAGTTATTGCTATTTTGTGATTATCAAAGGATCAGGGAAGGTGAAAATTAAGGAAAATATTTTTATTTTCCTGTCGCAATGAAAATTCGTATTTTCGAATTTTTCGAGATATGAATTAAAAAAATAGTTTATGGACTGGTGTGACACTGCACAGCTATAAAGCAAAGCCATTTTACGCGAAACCTCCGATCCCTGTCAATTGTCCGCTAAGATGTAAATGGAGTAAAAATACGTGCTTTGGCTGCACTGAAGACCATTTAATTGTGCATTGACATGCCATGTTAAAACACAATCGTTAGAGCTATATTCGAAAAAAAAAGAAAAATTGCACTTCTGATTCGTCTATTTTATCGAAACTGTTGCTGTCACATCCCAGACAACCCGCCTTAAATGTGTAATTTAAATTTCGTTTTTGAATTAAGGTGTTCATACTTTTTTTTTTCATACACACAAACTGTCCATTTTGTGAGACTTGTTTTTTTTTATTCATCGGATGGGACTTGAAAACATGTATTCCGTTAGAAACTCAAATTCGATATGTCACACGATCTCAGTACATTCATAGTATAGTTCATACCTAGGTAGGTGAAAGCAAACAGGTTGCCAAGTACACAAGTCAGTATAACTTCTCCACTATTTCCATATCTTTATTTATGGAATTAATTTTCTGAAAAAAACATTAACTGGAAATTATCCTTTTTCTTAAGATTTCTATTGGGCACGTTAATACTAAATTACTCATATTTTGAGGTGAGTAATTATTCCTTTGAGAATAAAATATGCGAGACGAACCATTATTAAAATTTAAGCCTATTCAGAAAATTAGTTTTTCCAATGGGTAAGGGAAAGTATTTGATAAAAATTATTCTCGACCATGTTTACACTAATCCCCATCTTGCCTTCAGCTTTGAACCAAATTGGACGAGCCGTTTTCAAAATATAAATGTGTCAAGTAAAATTCGTCGTGCTTGAGTAAGGGATGGAATTCCAACCACTATGATTAGAATGCGATCCTGAACTAGATATTGTTCAAGCATGGTCGATACATTAATTCTGAACTAGTTGCTATTAGGAACAAACCTCATATCTTTAAAGATCTGCTTTTCTTAAAGTTTAGGCCATAATGGGACGATTCGTTTTCAGAGTTTAGGTGTGTCAAGGAAAATACTTTCGCGCATAGGTAAGCAAAAAGAGTCTATAGTGTTTGATAAAATTGATACTGGGTCATTTTTACTCTGTTTCCCAATTGCTCAGGTGCGGAAAAAATGTTAATTTTTGAGATAAATCCAGATTAAACTTTATCAACGTGATTACTAGAAAAATAATTTTTAAAAAAGTGTGTTTCAGAAAACAAATGGTTTGTAGGAACATTGTTTTTTGTTTTGCATTAAAAATTCATAAAGGTGCTTTAAACTGTTTTACTTCCCTCGCTACCAACAGAATAAAAGCTTTGTATTCATACAGAAATAAATACATTGATGTTCTTAGAATAGAAAATTTTCATTCGCATTTTACGTTTTAGACATCAAGGAACAAATTTGGTTACGTGTCTTCGTATTTAGTCAAATTTGTGTTCTGGCCTGATCATTGAACCGTTAATGCGATGTTGATGAAGTTTTTAGTTTTTTTTTTTTTTTCGATTCCGTTCACTGCTTTCGCTTATGCTATTCATAAAGATATTCTCGTTTGATAGATTCTAGCACCCAGGCAAGATCCGTTAATCCCCCTTACATAATTTCTCATTATCCGTTCTTATCTCTCTGACAGATTATTTAAAGTAAATCACAACAAAGCTTACTCATATCTCTGTCCTCACTCTGCTAGTGTACCTCAGGGTAGTATTCTTGGTCTTATCCTTTATACAGTTTTTACTGCTGACATTCCAACTAATCCTAACCCTATCCTCACCATGTATGCTGATGATATGTCGATTATCAGTGAATAATGACGCTTCCATTGTATTCCAAACCCTCCAATCCCATATCATCACCCTTGAAGAATGGTGTAAAAACTGAAGGATTAAAATAAATCCCACCAAGTCACATTTACCTTCCATCGTAAATCAATGTCTTCTTGCCCCACAGTATCCTTCAATAATACCCTACTTGTTCTTGTCTAACAGATCCGTTACCTATGACAATCGACTGACTTGGAGTCCTCATACAAGACAGAGAACTGGTCGTAGATTCCGACTATTACAACACTTACTAGACGACGGTCTAAACTTCCAACTAACTACAAAAGACTCATTTATACGGCTATAATAAGGCCTATCTGGACTTACGGAGTTGAGCTTTGGGGCTCCACTAAACCATCTAATTCCTCTCGTATCCAGTCCTCAATGCTCCTTACTATGTCACAAATCAAGTCATCCATCAGACTTGTTTTTAACTATGGCTCGTCTCGTAGATTTTATTATCAAATGAATTAATAATTAACTAAAAAATATACAATATTACCTGCTCAACAGATATCTCCAAAAAAGAATAATTTTCACAGAAGAACATAAGAGGATGTGGAGAAAAAATTAAAACAATGCTAAACTGACCTATGCACATGTCAGATGTTTTAAACTGTTTTAAGAGGTGAAACAAAAATTTGTTTGTTTTAAATATCTATATATATACTCGTATTTGTTCGCGAACCCTATTGCTGTAATTACAACCCTATTGTCATGAAATATCCGTGGAGTTCGATTAAATATTTCAACAATATTAAAAATCGTGTGTTTTATTGCTTTGACTACAAGTGAAGGAGAAGTATTAGAATGCTGAGGGAAGGCCGTAAAATTAAACAGTGTAATAAATGATTAATACCAATGCGGGTTAATTTACATTTTGATTTATCAAATAAATTGAATTGTTTACTAACTAAAATCCGAATTTTCAAGCGCATTTATGAGGTATTTAATTGAGCCGCACATAATATGAGTAATTCTTGTTAATTGGGTTGTAAGCAACTCTTCAGGCATAGAGCTTTGAAAAATCCCGCTCGGCCATTTTTCGTCCCTTTTTTACAATTTTCCATTTTTCTGGCAAAGATGTCATTATTTTTTTATGAAATGTTTATCCACTATATGGATACTAACCAAAGTCACACTTTAAGTCCCTATATAAGTATCTACGACAATTACAATCCTTCTAATTAAATGGCCATATTTCGCGATTTTTACGAAAAGATGACCTATTTCAATTGTTCAAAGATCATTTTTTTTTAACTTCCTAAACGCAATTATGTACAATTCAAAAATCGAATAAAAAATCAAGTCACTGCAGTTCTTCCAGCTTACCCCTGGTTCTACCGGGATAATTTTTTTTTCAGATTCGGCTACCAACACAGGTCACCCAAAGATGATCCTTGAAACTCTGCATTACCATTCCTCATTTTGTTTTAAAAGGGCTCTCAATTAGAGATTTTTTATGCTATTCTTTAGGTATCTTTTGCGGCCAGCCTTACCTTTTTTTTTTTAACTACTGGGCTGGTACTTTAGCATTTGACTTAGGTCACAGATAATCTCAATATTATCCTTAAAACTCAATTTTACTATTCACTATCAAATGATGCTGAATAGATGTTTCAGCCATTTATGGAGATAAAGGAAACATATGTAATATTTTGCAATCTTTTTTTTTGTTTATTATTTTCAATTATAAACATTTATCACCCATAAAAAAAAATTAACTCCACTAGGTTTTCTCTAAGACTACTCACACTATTTTTTGATAGTTTACACTGAAGTCATAGGACACCATAAGACTCCTAGAATTATTATTGGTTCAAGTAAATTTTTCTATTATTGATCAGGAAAATTTCTTTTACCTTTTTTTGCTAAACATTCTGTTATTACATGTATGGGTATTGATATTATCATTAATTATTGATAATTTCACAATTGTGTCATACTGAAGCATCATACTCAAGCACAAATTGATAACAAATATCTCTTATTACCATAATTGCCACTTTTTGGTTTCTTAATTGCTCACATATATCACCTTTTTAAAAAAAATTAATAAAATAATACATTGGTGTTTTTGACAGTTTGAATTAGGAAAAATTATTATTATTTGAATAAGTTTTCATTATATACATTTTTTTCATTGTTTTAATAACTATTTAATAGCACTCTATCATATTTATCACGAGTCATTAATAATTTTCCAATAAGAGAATTTTTATTGCCTTATTTCAAAAGGCCAAGGTAGTTAGTAAATGTCAATGTTGCCCTTATGCAAGTTCTTGTTTGAGATTTTTAAATTAAATTTGATGTGCCCCTTTTTAATCAACCAACTTACTAAGCAACTTTGAAGTGAACTTGAATGATATTTGGTTTCATATTTGTATACTTAGATTATAATTGGACATTGGACTAGTTAGGTTATAAAAATTGAAATTTAATAAATGTTTTTGAAATGTGTTAAAATATATTGAATAATGTTGTTGTTTATCCTTCCTTACCTATTAAGTTTCCGTAATTTATTTTTTATATTTGCTCATATTACTCTTTGTATGGTGTCAGATTTTGTATTATAACTAAGTTCTATATCATAATACTGGTTGGCTGTAATTTTATAATACCAACAAAATTATTGTTTCTGAATTATTATTATTTTTGTTTCTGATTTTCTTTCTAGTTAAAATGGAGATTGAGGGAGGGAGGAGGAGAAGCTATATATGAAATTGGAGTAGAAGATAATGGGCTACTCGCAGGTTAAAATTATAAAAATAATTTGTAATCAAGTAAAATATAGAATAAAATCTAATTCAGATGATTTATATTTTCTATAGGTCTTCCATCTCATGAAATGGATGCTAGTCTTAAGACTTTATCTCAAATGGCTGCTGAACTAGGAGCTACAACCTCAGTACTAAGGGAAAGAGAAGTGGGCTGTGGACGTAAAGTAACAGAAGTTCTTGTTAGAAAAGTAAATATTTATACATTTATTCTGAGATTATTTTAATTCTTATTTTGCAAAACAAATTAGGTTTGACTATGCTCTAGGTTTAAATTTATGAAATAAAGTTTATTTTTAAATCTTTAGGGTTAGTATTTTCAGGGCGACCTGAAGATGTCAGCTTGAAGGTTTGTGTTGTTTATAGGCTGCTGAGGTGAATGTGCTCTATAAAAATAGAAGAAGTTTTGAATAATTATTTTTCAAGGGTAAATTTTCTAGCTACTTGAAAAACAATTTATAAATTCACACCTAATCTTAATGAAATATTAATCAATGGAAGTATTTTTTTCTAATAATTAATAATTTTTTTCTGATGTAATACTTCTTCGTTTAGTGATTAATAGGAAGGCAGTTTTTCATTAAACACTTATATAATGCTAATTCTATGATAAGCTATTTAAACATTCGGTATTTTTCAATTTTAATTTTAACTAGCTGTCAAAAAAAATCTTCATATAAAAAGTTTCTGAAAAAATTGAATAATATTTTATTTTAACTATTCTGCTTTCACCTAAAAAGTATATCTGTATGCATTATCCTCTAAAAAATTAGTAATAAAAACTGCCCTATAAATTTTCAAAATTTTTATTTATACATTTTTTTTTAAAGGTTAGGATTAGACTTTAATTTGTGATAAGATTTTTACTTTGTGACCATGCATTTAAATGTAAATTTATACATGGCATAAGGCAGCTGTGTTTGTTTATCTGCCAAGACTATTTCAGTTTAGTTTCTTGTTTTTTGTCTTTTTGACGACAATGTTAAAATTAACATACTTTAAGTTTGTTTTCTGACTACCTTGATCTTAAAGACTATAAGTGATAATTTTTAGAATTTTTGACAATCCAAGAGTGATGATTAACTACATTTATTTTACATTTACTTAATTATTTTATTATCATAGCTGTTGTTCGATTTAACCATTTATAAGACTTACTTAAGTTAATATTTTTAAGAATTATTAAGCTATCTCAATCTTTAAAAAGTCTTAACTTGTTTTTTGTTTGCTAGAATTATTACTCTGTACAAATTAAACTTAAGTGTTAATTGTATCTTATATGTGTTTCAATAAATTGATTCTGTCTCATGTAATTTTAATTCTAGATTTTTCTCTAGAATTATTTTTATTTATATTTCTTTAGTTGCTGTGTTAATTTACGGTATTTAAATTTACAGATCTCCCTTTAATCAAATCATTTTCCAATATTTTGGTTATTTTTCAATTATCAGGTTATCAAGGTGAAGAAAAAATTATCAATTAAAATAAGTAAGGCCTTCTAGCCATTTTAGGTATTTTTTTTTCTTTTGTAAAACTATATAAAAAGTACTATAACCTGGTTTTGTTCGTTTTCAAAGTTTTAAAATTTTCATAAAGAAGAAAAAATAACTGAAGATGAAAGCCAAAACATTAATTATTTAAAGTAATTGTGTTGAAGTATTACATTCTAACTTATTTTTATTGATAGTTTTTTACATTTCATTTTTGATAAACCACTGTATCTAATGTATTGTATAATTCATAGTATCTAGTGAACAAATAAACCTCAATGTATAATTAAGAAATGTCATTAATTTTAAATAAGAATTATAGTGTTAAATAATTGTATAAGTTTTTTGAGCAGTATAAATTATCTATTTTAATTATAGATCTTTTTTTTTTTTTAATTTATTGCATGGGTACATAAAAATAAACTTTTGTTATTTTTGAGTAAATTTTCTCACAATGACGTTTTGCAAAACAATTTGAAATTTTGTATTTCAACATTTCAATTATTATAGAGATAATTTTTTCCAAAAAAAATTAAAGATTCCTAATAAACAAAAAATCATATTGGGATTTTTGTTTATAGAAATTCAATATACAAAGGTTCAGTGATATAATTTGTGTATAAATTAAGTTTTGTTTACACTTTTCCGTCCTCATTTCCGAAGGGAAGTATTGATACAGGAGTTGAAAATTTCCACTTGTTTTTTATTTTTTAATCATCAAGGAACAAATTTGCTTCTGTGTCTGTCTACAATCAAATCTATATGGTAGACTCAACTCTTAATACTACTAACCTAATTTTGATAGGATTGTGCGGGTTGGAATGTAGGTAATCTTTAATCTTACGCATGTGGAAACATATTTTTCCTGCCGCTATATTTCCAAAACGGCTTGTCCAATTTGGCTCAAAGTTGGGAGTTGTGTGGGTTGCTAACTATATGGTCAAGTATCAGTTTTATAAAATTTCATCAACCTTTTACCTTTTATCTTCACTCAAAGTATTTTCTTGGTCATGCCAATATTTTAAAAATGGCTCATCCCCTAGATTTTGTTCTCAAACTTCAAATAGAACGTGACCATAAAATAGTGAATTGGTAGGAGTGATTATTTATTTTACCTATGTTTTAGGATAGCTTCGAAATCATCTGAAAATTATGTTCAAGTGGATATTTTAAAAGCCAAAAAATATACTCTTCCACAAATCATTTTAATTTTTGAAATATTATTAGTTAACTCTATGTAATTGATGAAGGAAGATGATCTGGCTTTGTGAATGTTGATCCATAAGGAGACACAATAATATTAGAAAAACTATTTATTATAATAAATTTTGACTTCCACTTGGACCATCTTCCTTTCTTTTTATTTATTCTCATGACATTTTAAGAATTAGTTTTCTCCATTTTTCAATATTAATATTTATTTATTTTATCTTTATCATTAATAATTTCACAAACTATTAAAGTTTATGAAGTCGAATATTTTAATACTGTCATAAATCTAAATTTTACATTACTTTTTGCATTAACAAGGTCTATTAATTTATCATCATTTCAGAAAAAAATTGTTTTATACAATTTTCACTTATAAATATTGAAAATATTTTAGTTTTTCATTTGAAAATGTAAAAATTTTTCTGAAAGATTATTTAAACAAATAAAAATAGATATTGGCTTTTGAAATGTCTTCCTGTATGAAATAATTTTCAGAATAGGTAATTATGTATCAAACATAAATGTTAAGAAAGTTATTCTGTTCTATTTTTTCTAGAAATTTTAAAAATATATTTAAATTCTGATTCTTACATGTTTTAAAGTTTATTAGATTAACAGATTCTATCCAGTTTAATAGTTTTCATTGCTAATTGATGAAGAATGATATTTATTGTATAGAGGTGATAAAAACTACTTCTTTAACAGATAAATCAAAGAGGTATTGCTTAAACTCATTTTACAGATTGAACTTTTAAGTGATATTGTACCCTGATTTACATTTAATATTAACGAATGTTTGTTACCATCCAATTTATTGATATAGTTTTGAGAATCTGAATTTTGTTTGTGTTGCAGATCCCAGCTGATCAGCAAACGATTGAGGTTCGAGTAGCTGTAATTGGAAGTGCAGATTCTGGAAAGTCTACTCTTGTTGGTGTACTAACTCAACGGGAGCTAGATAATGGTAGGGGAAGAGCCCGTTTGAATACTTTCCGTCACCTTCATGAGGTTCAGTCTGGAAGAACTAGCTCGATTTCTCATGAAATACTTGGGTTTGATTCTGAGGTAACTATTTAATGTTAGCATTTTGGAAATATCTTTAAGTAAAAAAAAAAATTACATTGGAAGTATTTATTTAATATCAATCTGTTGTTAGTGTCTGAGTTTGGTCTTACAATTGTTACACTTCACGTAAAAGTTATTCCGTGGTTTAATGATTGATTATATTGTTGTTGTTGTTTTTTCCAATAATTTTAATTACACTAACCTCTCGAAAGGTTACAGTTCCAGTTCCTCTCTATTTATCAAATATTAGGCATCAGAGAGTATAGTGTTTCTTAAAATTTCTTAAAACTTCATGTATAACCAGAGTTGGACATAAATTAGTTGTACTATCGCTAAATTGATTACAAAGTTTCATGGATTTATTTATTTGTGGTTCATTAATAAATAAACATTGTACCTATCACAATTTAGTTATTAATTTAGCTATAGTTTTAGCATAACTAATCAAAATTTAGTTATTAATTTAGCTATAGTTTCAGCGTAACTAATCACAATTTAGTTATTAATTTAGCTATACTTTTAGTGTAACTAATTTTTGCCAATTCTGTCTAGAACCATGGATTATGTAAAAAATAATTAATTTTTTTTTCTTTGTCAATGACTCCTAAAAGATTAATTATTTTAGTTTTTCCAAATTATTTATGAGATCTTCTAAATATTTTTCAGGGTGAAGTAATTAACTCCAGTGACTTAGTTAATGGTGAGGATATGCATTGTACGAAGCTTATTTCTCTCCTTGATTTAGCGGGTCACAAAAAATATTTAAAAACTACAGGTAAAGATGTTAATAATAAATTTGTTAATGTGTTTCATCAAAATTATTTTTCTATTAAAACATTTATACAATGAACATCTTAACTCATGTGATGATTAATTCATTTTTACTTTTAAAGAAACGCTATTAGTCTGCTAAAAATAATGTTTAAGAGAAGATAAATGTACATTGATTGTTTAAAGATTTGTTGGAAAAATATATATTGTATTTTATGAAAAATTCATTATCCCTTCTTTTGCTTGGCGAATTATTTCTAGAAACCAGATTTTTGTTTAATAACATCTTTTGTTCCCTATCTTTGATATAAAATCCACCTTACCTTGACCGAAATTCGAATCATGGAAAAGACATTCATAAAACAATAATTTTATTCTGTACAAAATATTATGTTTTAACAGTTTTTCCAAAAGTTTGCACTTTTTGAGTTTGATCTGCACAAAATTTCATATTTTACTTTTTTTAGGCTAAATTTTGATTTTTGTTGAATAAAATTTAATGTCTGAATTAAATTTCTCATTTTATACACATATGGGAGTATTTATGCCAATATTTGTTCGTTTTATTATCTTTCTTTATATAATTTAGAGTTTAAAATTGGTAAATTTGAGGTAAAGTACACATGTAAAGACAAGCAAAGCAAAAAAGTGACCAAAAGTGACGAATGTTTTTGAAATAGTATTAGTCAGTGGTTTCAGGTAACAATGAAAAAGTCTTTCTAGAATAATCTTGTTATAGATATTTTTATTTTCAACATGGATTACTAGACCGCCTATATATATATATATATATTTTTACATTTTTATAAATTAGTATGTTTTCATTAATACACAGTTCAATAGTAATCGGTAAATTTATTAATTGGTGGGAGGAGATACAAAATGATATTCATTTACCACTACTAAAATTTGTTTATAAAATTTTTATAATGAAATAAATTTTATGAAGCAAATATTAAAGGAAATCCTTTGAATATATTAATATTAGTATTATATTTTTTGTCTTTTTATCCCTATTTCTTGTCCAGATTACTATTATAATTTCTCATATCCATTACAAAAACAGTAATATTTTTTTTTTATTTAATATTATACAAAATATCATCTACTGATTTAAATTTTTTTTTCTAGTTTAGTTCAGCCTCATGCTCATGTTCATGAGCTATTACCTTATTAATTAAAAAAATTATTGGAAAATTAATTATTATAAGTATAATAATGGGAATGGAATTTTATTATTATGAAGGGGATAAGAAATCACTTTGTTATATATTGTTGGGATTTCAGCCCGAGTAGAAAGGCCCAGCTTTTGGAAATTTTTAGTTAAAAAGATCCTAATCTCATTTCAAATGCAGTCAGATAAAAGAAAGAAAATTTGAGATGGAGGGGTAAAAATTGTTACGTATTGATTACATTTCTAAAATGTTTAGTTAAAAAGAGTATTTAACTAATTACAGTAAAAATATAAAAATGAATGTAAAACTGGTTGTTATTATAGATGTTAGTGTATATTTATTCGATTTTACTTAGCTGTAGTAAAGTCTCTATTTTTAAGTTGTTTTATGTTCTAGCAGCTAAATTATTTTTTGTTTTTTAAATATCTGTTGACCATTGTACTTTATGTACTATGCTAAATATTACATTATGAAAACTATTATAACACTAAGAAACTCTTCAAGACCAGAATTATTTCTTTATCGTTTAATTTTTTTCTTTACTCACATAAGTTTCTGCTTAGTAAATAAGAAAAAAAAAATTATCAAGGTTCAAGTTTTTGAGTTTCAAATTTAATTGTGATATTTTCTAGTTTGTTGATACTTTATCGTTTTGGTTCTAATGTACATTTTGATCATTTTCCAGTGACGGCTGTCAGTGGGTACCGACCACATCATGCAATGTTAATAGTGAGTGGACAAGCCGGTGTCGTAGGTATGACTAGAGAACATGTGGCTATAACCTGTGCTCTAGAAGTACCTATGTTTGTGGTTATCACCAAGACAGATCTTGGATCAGAGTCTACTACACTCGACCATGTTAAACAATTACTAACTTCACCTGGGTGTAGGAAGGTATTTTATAACAGAAAATTAATTAAAATATATATATACATATTTTAAGCAACTACAGGGAAACCTTAATTATCTCAGGATATTAAATCATTGTTAATAGGATATTTACTTTATTAATAACATTTTTTTTTTTTAATAATAACTATTCAGTAATTTGAGGTTTTAAATAGGTTTGAAAATTGAATACAAAGCTATAAATATCTGAATTTAAACATTTTATGATATCTCTAATTCAAATGTTTGAATCCAATATTAATAGTTGTAATGTCCGATGTAAAGTTGGACATGTAATATGAATTTGGATACATTGTTGGAGTTTTGAATTCTGAATAATCCTCTTATAACTGTTGAATTTCATGGAGAAATGAGATCACTCAGTAATTTATTCTATGCTCAACAATATATATATATATTATCTTGAACACTTGCTACTAGAATTACTTGTGATCTTAAATTGTTCTATAATGTGGAATAGAAAAAAAAATGTAATGTTTGTTTTGTGTATAATTTACTTGTATGACATCAAAATCTGCAGAATAATAGGGTTGAACATTCATCATCATTCTAAGTTTGATAGTGAAAGAAGTAATTTTTTTTTTTTTAGATACCAATGGTCATTAAAACTGAAGATGATGTTATGACGGCAAATTCTAACCTTAGAGAGAATGTAGTGCCAATATTTTGTGTATCGAATGTTACTGGCGAAGGTCTCAATCTTCTGATTAGATTTCTATATGTTCTTCCTCCAGGGGTGTCTACTAAAGAAAAAGAAAGGCTTGACCAGGTCATTAATGTAATGTTTAGGTTATTTACCATCTCTTAACCTAAAAGTATTTTTCTCATGTAATCCGTAATAATTCTTTGCTTTATAGGAACCTTGTGAATTTCAAATTGATGAAATATTTAGGGTTGCTGATGTTGGTACTGTAGTGGGTGGTCTTCTTACTAAGGGAGTCATAACAGAAGGCAGCGAAGTTCTTGTTGGTGAGATGTTTAATAATGTTATTATAAAAAATAATAGAATGTATGTTTTGTTTGTCTTTTATAAAAATTTATATTTTATTTTATTCTTGATGATTTTTTTTATATTTGACATTCATACTACATAATCAGTGTATCTTATAACAGTTAATCATGTAAGAGTTTTAAACCCGTAAACTGGTACTCATATCACTAAATGAAGCCTCACTTTTGTAAAGCCGAGCAACACTGTGAATAACTATTGGGTTGATCGGCTTCTTTAATATCTTATATTTATCCATTGTTTATTATTACCAACAATTAAAGGAACTTTTCAACTATTTATATAAGGCAAAGACCTATCCGATATCATAAGACCATTATATTGTACATTGATTTTTACTGTATTTAATCAAAATGGTTAAAACTGTTTTGGAGAAAATTCTAAAAAAGTGTAAAATCAATTCTCTATAGTAGCACCAAGTGGTCGATTTTAAGAAAAAGGTTGCTATTACATTCCAGGTATGCACGTATCTTAAAAATTTAATTTCAGTTTCATACAACTTTCCGATTTTGAGCTTGGCTGTTCAACCACTGACACACTTTCAGACTATTTTGAGACTTGGTTATTTGGACTCATGATACCTCTAAACGTTGTATGTCTGTCAAAAACCCTAATTTGAAATTTAACACAATCGCAATATCTCCCCTTACTGTTCCATGTATTAGTAAGTGAAAGTAAAAATAAATAAATGGAAACACAACACCTTACTCTAGTTGAATAACTTAATCAATTTTTTTTTTTGTCATACATTAAACCTCTGGTATAGTATCATTTGGACAAACATTTCAGTTCTTTTTTTTTTTTTTTTTAATTTGGATAATGTAAAACGTTAGTTAAAATGGTGATACATGAAAAAGTTTCATTTTCTTAATTCTTAAAATTTGTCATTTATTGAAAATTAGCACTTTGTTAACTTATAAGGAGTGTAAAACTAAGGGCATAAGGAAAGTTGTACAGTACTACTCTATTTTATAATCTTTTTCAAATTAGTTTTAACCTCTAAAAATACACTCCTCCATGCTCTTGAACCAGTCTTCAAAGTAATTTTGCTACCTTTCTTTTGCATTCAGGGCAAACTCGGCGTTGCAAACCCTCAAAAGGTTATCATTGTTTGTGAAATGTGTCTTTTAAGCCTTTTTTTCACCTGAAGGAGAAGTACAAAGTCACAGAGAGTTAGATCGAGGCAATATGGAGGGTGCTCTAACAGTATTGCAATACTGGCCAAATATCTGGTACAATGCACTGAAGCATTATCATTGTGAAAGAACCATGATGAACTCATTTTTAAGTTTGGCTGATGTTTTTGGACATCTTCACTTTACGGAGAAGACATTCTTTGGTGCACCACTCATTCCACAATGCACCTCACTCTGAATTGGATAAGGGAAATAACCTTATCCTAGTTACTAAACCAGCTACTGCACTGGCTGGAATGCATACACCAACCCTTCCATCTCTTATATTGCAAAACTTTCTTAGTGCCCTTTGTATTTATTATTAAATTTATGTACAAAAATCATTGTAGTTATTGACATTTAAAAAAAACCAGCAGATCTGCTAATCCTGATTATTAATAATGTTTCGAAATAATTTACAGGTCCACATAATGATGGAACCTTTAGGCAGGTCAAAATTCAGTCAGTTCACCGTAACAAAGCTCCATGTCGCTTAGTACATTCTTCTCAGAGTGCTTCATTAGCTCTTGATTCATCAGAAGTGGCCCTTCGTCCTGGAATGGTCATTATCAGTCCCTCAGAAAAACCTCAAGCTTGTCTTTTTTTCCAGGTAAGAAATAAAAAAAAAATTATTGGTGCCTCAGAATAACCATTTCTGACCCATCATGAACTGAATTAAAAACCATAATTTACTCCAGTGTTTCCTTGCTAAGGACATATTATCACCTCTTCCTGATATTATATAATCTTTGCATTTACAATTTATTTTTTGATAGCTAAAAATATTTCTTTATTTATCATTATTAATACCTTAAAAAATCATATAATTTGTACTGTTTACCTTTGAAAGAATGTTTGTCATCGGCATAGTTTAAATGTAAAATTTATTGAAATTTTTTTTTAAATGTTGGTAAGGTGTATGGGGATTTGTAGAATACTTTCGTAAAGGTTGGTGTTTATTCTCTCTTAATTTTATATACTGCCTTGATTACATTTCTTCTTCTCGGCCAATGTACAATGACATTTCAGAGACATTTGTACTATAAAAGAACAAAAAAAAGACATGCAAAGAAGAGAAAAAAATGAACATTGTGTTAGGTGTAGGATGAGAGAACTGGAGAAAGAAGAGACCTTCTAATAGTGATGTTACTTTTATCATGTAACCCCCTTTGAACTTCTAGTTGTTGAGCCAATCCAATAAAACTTTGACTTATCTTAACTCGATTTTCCCTCTGAGTTTTTAAACAAATAAAATTCATCTTATCAGAGTTTTTATTTTGAAATATTTTATTTAAAGAGTTTACAATGAGGACTGACACTATAGGACAGTGATTCCCTACCCATATAAGTCTATGGACCACTAATGACTGTATTTTAATGACCCACACTAAAAAAAACACTTGACTTAAGATGAAGATAGTCCTAATCAGAAAACATTTAAAATTAGGTTGCTTAAAAGTGCATTTCGAATCACTTTTACTGTAAATTTTTCTGTTGAAATCTTTCAAAGAACATTCTAACAAGTAAGACCGGTTGGGAACCACTGCTATAGGTAAATGAAAAGGGATCGGAAAAAAAAAATGGAGTTATTGAGAGGCCTCTGTATATATAACAGTCCATGAAACACAATAAATTAAAATTATTTATAACATTGTTTATATCAGTAGTGCATAGAATTATTTTATCGTTCTTAACAATATTGTGTTTAAGCTAATATTTTGGTTTGAATTAGGCATTCTGAACCATTTGGAAAAAATATTTACTTCATATTTATTTGGTTTGTAAATTTAAATTTTTTTAGGCGACCATCTGCCTGCTACATCATTCAACCAGCATTCAGCCAGGTTTCCAAACTACTGTACACATAGAGAATATTAGACAAACTGCAGTTATTGAAGGTATAATGACATTTGATCGTCGAATGTATACAGATGACTCTGCTCCGGTCCTCTTCAGGTTTGTTCGATACCCGGAATTCATAAGAATTGGATCAAGACTTCTCTTCAGAGAAGGTTTTACCAAGGGTGTTGGAAAAGTAACTCAGGTTTTCCCTTTAGACCAAACTGCCTAAACTTTCTGTCTCTTAATACACATTAAGACAGCTTTATTATGACTTCCTAACTTTCATCATTTGGTCTATTTGGTACTAAAGTTAGTACAATAAGTTGTTTTTCAATATTTTTTCTACTGAATAGTTTGTGTAAGGACACTTTAAATCTGTTCTGGTTTTTTTTTATTGATGAGGTTGTGGATGGTGGTTTCCATTTATTCAATGAATGGTGTTCAAACAGCTCTTCTAAACTGAAGTGATCTTTTGGCTAGTGATATTCAGCTAACTTTAGTATTAAAATACTGTATTTTGTCTTTTATCAATTTGTTAAAAGAGTACCTTTACTTTTGTATTTTGTAAATTAACATTTTTACTAAAGTAAACTTTGCTTTTTAAATACATAGATTGAATTTTGTGATATTTTAATGCAATATTGTACATATTAATTACATAAAATATGTCTGCCTGCTTTTAAATAATAATTTATTATTATTTTTAATAAGTGATGGATCTTAGTTTATTAATTTTATTTAAATTACTTTATGGTTGGCCTGATATTGCTTCACAAGTATAATCAAGAATTGCTGGATTCTCGTTCGTTTATTAAGTTTTTTTTTATTTGTTGATCAGTTAATTTCATGTTTGAGTAATAGTATTTCCCATAAAATCAGTTTAGCACTTTGAAAGTAATCTTAGAGTTTTATTAGCCAAGAAATGCAGCCTCTTTTGGGATAATAGTGTCTACCTTATTTGTATTCAAAATTTCAACTCTAGAATGGGATTTGCAATGTTTTATTGTATGTGGCAATATGTCTTTTACCACTCCCCACTTACTCCAACAGGATTGAATCCGTTTGCCTACGTTTTTGATTTGAAGATTGATTTATTAATTAGTAATTGAATAATAGCTTTGATAATTTCTATATAATAGTTGTTAACATTGAAGTAGTAAATCATGCAATTGACCATTCATTCTGAAAAAGTTCTTTCAACGTAAACTGAAAGTAAGTGTTGCAGTATATTTTTATATAGCCAATTTTATATAGGTCAAAAATATGTCAAAAAAATTTACCCATGGTATGTTTTCTTATTATTTTTGTTTGTAGGCTTTACTCATTAAAATTACAACTTTTTAAAAATTATTTCTATCAGAATATTTGAATAAATACGTTTAACCACAAATAAGCAAGTTTAAATTTGGTATTATTGTGTTCAAATGCAATAAATTGGAAATAATATCAAAAATATACATTTAAATTCATAAACTTTCTCTCTTCATGACATATTCTGTCTAGTAACAGTTAAAAGTTATTGTGCCTGCATTATCCTATTAACAACATAATATAACAAATATCACTTAGAGAAGAATCCTGCTTTGCTAAGGTAAATATTTATTTTTAAAGAATGATAAAAAACAAAGTTTTTGATTTCATTCTCAACAGTGTTAAATTTTAAGTGTTCCTATGGTTGTTTTATGCACTCTAATTAAAAACAGTTTTTTTATTTAGTAATTGTGATATTATAAGTTCAATAATATAGAAATCTGGCCATGCGTACTTATTAAATATGTTATTAGTTAAATTGAATGAGATTGGTATTAAAATTAAATAAGATTTTACTGACTAGTGAGTGTACAATTCTGTTTAGATTTGACTGTTTTCCTTCTATTTGGTTATTAATAATTTATCATGAGCTTTAGTTTATTTTTTCTTAAATATAGTATAAACCATTTACTTATTAACTAATGCCGGGAAATTAATTTTAAGGTAAGAGAAATCTGGCTTAGTCTTAATTATGCTTGTTTAGGTTAATGAAATATTGTGTTATGAGTGCATAATCTATAGATGTTTATTGAAGAGGGGTCCTTGGTCTTTCAAGACTGAGAAATTTCCTCATGTCTTGACGTATGGTGTTAGAAAAGCTTAAAGTTTTTTTTTAAATACCCATCAGCTATATATATATATTTTTTTTAGTTACCGAATTTGCCATTCAAATTATTTATTTCTCAACATAGAGTTGAAGTTGCTGTTAACACTATTTTTTATAATTTATCAATAGTTATAGCGATACAGTAGACTCTCCCTTATCTATCTTTGCTGGATATCTAATAATTGATAAAATCTATTTGTTAAAAAGTATTGATAAACGGAACATTTTTTTTTTAATCCGGAGTGCCATAAGCTTAGGTAAATTAATATTAAAAAAAGCAAGAAAAAAAAAGCACTTTAATGTGATGATAAAGCTAAAAAGTATTGGCACATAATAAGGAAGTGTGGAATAACATCCTGTTGGATAAGAGAGACTTTACTGGATTTTAACATTAACAATAGTTTGAAAAGTTGTGGTTGCCAAACTAGGTATTGGCCTCTTGTATTAAATAATGACAGTTTGGCAATCACAAGTTTTCTATATTTTCTTCAATTCTTTTGAGTTGTCTAAAAAATTGTACATTTATGGTTTATAATGTGATTACCTCTTCTTCACCTAAATGCAGATAACATTTTTTTTTTCATTAAACAATTAATAATAAGGTTTATTTAAAATGAATCACGAATAATAAGAATAATTCTTTAAAGAAAAGAAATTCACTGGTTTAATTTAAAAACAATACATTTTGGTGTTTCTGTGGGTTGGCATTTTCACTTTTTTCTCTCAGCTATAAATTTTTGTGCAATATTTATGTTTTATTAATTATTTGAATGCATTAGATGTATTTTATATATATTTTTACTAGTCTGCCTTAAATCTTTAAATAAAATTTTAAATTTTGATATTAAATTATTAACTATAATGTATCAGTGAGGTTCCGCTTTCACTCTTTTTGTAAAGTTATAAGAATAATGACGTTTAGCTCTATAGTTTCATTCATGAGGGGGTCATTAACCCTCTTTTTAAAAATTTTTTACTTCTATGAAGTATTTTATTACTTCTTTTTCTGACTTCGCCAGAATTTTTGTAAAATTTTACTTTTTTATTTTGTAGTTCATTTATTGGTTGTTTTATTAAATTAAAAAACTATGATCTCTCTGTACCTTATTAGACATATGTGTTTAAAATATATTGGGCATTTTCTCTTGGAAGTATTAGTGCTTATTGTTTCAGATGATGGCCGCTAGTATCATAATTATAATTAATTTTATCTGGATTGTAGAAATAATTGTATTTTGATAAAAATATTTTCTCATTCTTAACACTAGATCTCATTTAAAGTACATTTCAAATACAATTTAGGCAATGAATTTATTCTCATTTTAGCTACTAAGTAAGTAGCCAAGGATCTTAAACTATGTGCTACATGATAGACATTTAATTAAGAGGTTACCATATTCCCTTTGATGTTTATTTTTTTTTAATACTAAAATAAGGTGATTATGTAGCAAATATTTAATGATGTATATTTTTCTTAAGAAAGTCTGTCCTTTTATTTGTGTATAAAAAAAAAAATATTGGAATCACTTTTTTATATAAAAGAAAAAGTTTTATTTTTAAAAAATAATTGTTACTAGAATTAAGTTTTTAGAGATTTATAATGACTCATGAAATGAAGCTTTATTTCTCTGAGTTGTGCACCTTTAAGAATAAATACAATTTTAAATAATTGCTTATGTACAAGACATTATGAATTAATAAAAAGATGTTTGCCATTTATTACATATTTTGTTGATAAACCATGAATTTTCTTTTCCTTTTCCATTAGATTTTGTAGATGTTTTCTCTTCGGTTCACAATAGCCATCTAATAGTTCTGTAAGTTAAAAAATACTTAGGGGTGGCTATGTTGGATCACTTTAAATATTTAGGTTAGTTTCAGCAATTCCTTTAATTATAAATTCTCAATATCGACTAACCTGAAATGTTCACCATTTACTTTGTCTCAATTATTTTCATTTTCAGAAGAAATCTGTGTAGTTTTCATCGAAAAATCATCTTAGGCAAGCAAGTGAACTTGAAAAATAAATTTGTAACAGTTTTCTCTCAGAATCTAATTGTCATGAGTGGATAAATCTTTAAAAAAAAAAGTCAGCCTCCCGTTAAAAAATTTAGTTTCAAGTCAAACTTACTTTATAAAAGAAAATTCATCAAGCAAATGAAAATTCATTCCATAGATCCACTAAGTACACTATTCTTAATGTTCAGGAATCAAACTCCCTGGTCTTTAAAACATTTTTAAATTTTGCTTTAAATCAATTAGGGTATTACAGTATTCTTCATAGGTGATACCTGACTACTACACTTTCAAACAATAAGAACAAATTTTGTGTTGAGTTGATCTGAATTAAGGGATTTCCAAAATGTTGTGCCTTTATAAAAACCAGTGTCGTACAGTCAATGGGATGAAAGTTAGATTTTATGTAGAAATTGTGTCGCTTGTTAAGTTTGGTAATTTTTACTGAAAATAATAACGCATAACACAGAACAGTAAATGAAGGAATTCCGCATGAAAGTATGCCTTTTCAAAAAGAGATACTGATTCCATAAATTAATAAAAATTCTGTAAAAATGTCTGTTGATGGGTTTTTCTTATATAAACAATTCAAATGATAATTTTTTTGAATAATTTCAATTCTTGAAACAGTTTACAGCTCCTTAGAGCGTGGATAATTTTTTTACTAATTATTACACATGAAAAGAGTCAAATTTGTTTAGAAAAAAAAGCACAGAATCCTTTTTTTAATTATTATTATTCTTTGCTTTGACCAGTTCTAATTACATTGTGGAAAAACTGTTTCCTCACATAAATGTACGGTGGGAGTGATAATTTTAATAGTGAATTATGTATGGCTTGTTCCAAGATGAGTTACCATCAAACTAACAGGCATATCCTCTTATTATTGTAGTAATTAGTACGATTTTCTTTGTTCTATAACCTGAACAAGCCTTAAATTTCAAAATGATTCTGATGCAGAAATTTTTATTAGAATTTAATGACCAAACTAGATTTGCTGAGAAAAACATCCTCAATTCAGATTAAATTTGTCTTATTTATGATATGAATATAGTGAACATTAAAGTAACTTGTTTAATCATTTTCATAATATTTTTTAAATTAATGAACACTTTTAACTGATTTTGAAAAATATTTGTTTGCATTATAGCAATATATATGTATATTTATATTAAAAGTGTGGATTTACTATTTGTATTGAGTTTAGTATTTGCCCTCCTAATTTTATAAATCTCCTCCTTTTTTTAAAGAAATTTTCTTTGTTTTGTTAATTATAACTGGTCACCCTCTACGTGGTTGACATATCTCAGCCTTCTCTAAAGACACATTGTATGCACTAAGTCCAGTTGATCTTTAGTAAAACTTCTGCTTTGAAGTCTGAATTGAAGATACTTTCTTGAGCCCAGGCAAGGCCATATGGATGAAGTTTTTTATTTATTTATCATTTTATTATTATTTAAACTATACAGACTATTACTTTTTCCATTTCAGACTATACAGAATGGAGAAACAAAATAATGGATTCTATATTTAATATAAATATGGATTCCTATACTTAAAACTTCCAACTATTATGTTTACAAATTGTGGGCTTAGGAAATTATTTGTAGTTAACTATTTATCTTGATATCTTCAAGTACTGGTGATGGTCAGCTTCTTAATTAGTACTGAGCTTATTTTTTAAACCAGTGACATGTTTACAGGATTTCTAGGAGCTTGGTTTTGATTTCATCTGAGTATAATTATTAAAGTAAAGCTCTTTACTTAATTACTTATTGATTTAATATTTTTTCTCTAAAAAATTAATAATACAGATACACATTATATTATACTATTATAGTAATATTCATATGCAGAGGTATTTATATATATATTGAAGTGTACATAGCTCCTTCTACATCTTGTTATCTCAGTTATTAATTGTATTTTGAGGTTAGGATACATTACACTAACAGATAGGCATCTACCTTCTTCATCCACACTAAACATTAAAAAAAATGTAGCATAGGCCTTTCATTCACTGACCCCTTCAATTATTATATTGTATGATAATTAGGTGTTTTAAGTAAATAAAAATAGAAAGGTTTAAAATTTATATTATTTAGTTTGGTGATAATTTATATTTAAAGGTGCAATTCTCTTTTAATTACATTATTGTGGGTATGGAAATGCATTTAAAGGAATTTTGTAAGTGAATAATATATTTGAATCCATTCAATAGTTATTTTTTATCCATTCTTAAAGTTATTTTTGTACAATTTTCATCCATCTATTTTATTATCATTTTTATTTCAAATTTTATGTTGTAGTCCTAAAGATGACCAAGTTTGGCTAATGAACCAAAAATAAAAAGAAATAATTTTTTTATTTTGTTTTGTATTTTATTTTGACCATGATTGATCTCCACAAAATATTTTCATGATACACCATCATAGTCAACAATTGATCACAATTGTATTTTTATACCAGTCCTAAAACACTAAAATTTAAGAAACATAAAATTCTCCAGTTTAAACAATTTTTTCTCTGAATAAGGTTCAGTTAGTCCATTTGAATGTTTATCCTTAAAAATTTCAGATTTGGTCAATCAAGTCTTTTCTTCTATCAAAATGCGATGAATGTTTGGAAAGAGGATATATACACACACGTAACATCCATCTTTGATTGCCATGAATGGGCTTAGTTGAAAAGGTTCCACCTTATGAGACCTCAGATATCCAGTGACAATTACACTGTACAAAGGAGTGGTGTTGGGTATCATGAGATAATCTTCTACCGATTCTGCAGAGAGCACTGATGTGGGTCACCATACTCTATGGAATGGTGGTGCCTCATGCAGCTGTGCAGGTGCACCTTACTTTTAGAAATACATGGGTTAAAAAAGAGAAAAACCTAATTTGACTACATAAATAACTAATATCCCCCTTTTTATTAACTACCCCTAATCTGTGATCTGTATTAATTCACGTTGGTTTGTTATTTCAACTGCTTATATCAGCAACAACTTTCAATGCATTTAATTTTTTATATAATCTTGGCACGAGGCCCATTCGGCCACACATTTACATCTGCCTAAGGTGTTGACCAGTCAACTCAGTGCTTATTAACTTTTCAAGGATTTGTTCATTATTACGACCATCAACTTTACATCCACATCCACTTTCACATTTACGTCATCTCAACTATATTTACCCAAACAAATATTTTTCTGTCTCATAAAAATATTCTGAACTCTTAATAAATAATAAATGGGTAAAAAAATTTAGATTAACATCAATTCTGTAAAGATAGAAAATAAAGCTATCCCTTCTTTAAATAGTTTTTATTTCATACATATACATATATATATTTTGTGCTTGGCAATCAAATCTTTTCCTAATATACAAATAACAAATATAATAATAACATACAAATTAATAAAACTAAATATTTCAGGAGTAACATAAAATACAATAAAATTTGGCAACAAAAGTTTTGAACATTCGTCAAGTCTTATTAGTTACCATTAAACTACTAGTCTACTCATCATGGCTGTAACAATTTTAATACAATTTTCTATCAAGCTTGTAAATATTTGAGTCACACTTTCGGTAACAACAAGATGGTGTCTCTTTCACTAATTGGATCAACCAGTTTCCTAATCTACCAATTTTCATTAAAATCGAACATTATACCAATTACAATTACATTCATCTTTACTACGGTTCATCACTCACAAATATTAAAAAAGAAACACCTACAGCCAAGCAAATGTATTAATGAAATGTAAAAGAATATACCAATGCAGAAAAATTATAAGAACTTACAATGGTGGGATCACACTCGACCAACACGATTGAACCCCTATGTATTGAAATTCTGATTATTTTATTTTCAGAAACCTTAAAATTGCTTACAAATCTTTCTGTATATAGAATAAAATTTTGACCAGTCCAACTAAATTAAAAATAAAAGTACTTTTTATAATAACAAAGAGATAAAAAAAAAATCAGAAAATAACCAATGAAAACATTACATGAACACAAGCTGTGTCACACATGAAACATTCTGAAAATTCTTCATTACTCAATAAAACTGAACCATACTTTTAAATTAATTCAGCAGTATATACTACTAAATGCAATTTTAATAATAATTTGAGAAACATTTTAAATTAATAATGAGCACACTAGTATATATTTCTTTATTTCTAAAAATGTCTTTAATCCAGAATATTTAATCCACTTGGTATTTAACATGTATAACTATCTTACCACATATGTATCACAGTTATTATTTTTTTAAAATGATTCTTCATACCGAGTTTTGTTCTAGCAATTTAAGTTTCATAAATAGAGGTTCAATTGTGAGCGTCAATAAAATTAGATAATTTTTAACATTAAAATGTCAATGAAGAATATTGCTAATAATTTATTAAAATATTAACAACAAATCAAAACAAGATAAATTTGAAAATGAAAATAGTCAAACAGCATTATATTTAATATATTTCTTTCTAAATTAAAAGAGAAACCTTTCTGGTAATATGTTAACGTAAAAAGAACAGAAGCTGCATTATATATTACTATTGAATTCTTTTCTTTTTTTTTTTTAATATATAAAAAGAGTTTAAAGAAAAATCTAATGGTTTTGGCTAATTTCATTTTATTCACACATAACTAAAACTTTATAAACAGGTAATTAAATTATTTTATTCATTTAAAAAAGATGAATAATATTGAGCAAGTTTTAATAAATTTGGTGATGCTGTAGCAACAATGTTCATAAATCATAATCGCACTTTGAGGGCATAATAATTGTTTATAATTCTATTTCAAGGCATTTAATTAGGATAATATGAATTTGAGGTGGAGGATCGTGGTTTGATGAACATTGCCCATACTAGCCAGCAATAGTTAAGCTCTCAATTAAAATAGTAGCTTGACAATTCAGGCATCTAAATAGAAAAAGTATGAAATATATTATTATGGTTATTCAACATTGACTAGATATATAGGGGTAAGTTATGTTATGTTTTTATTTGAAAAAACAGTATTTACAGTCTTGTGAGCTTACGACGTTTGAGTCTTGGCGGCAGGATATCTCTGGGTTTAGGCACCAGTTGAACAGGTTTTGATTTTTCCTCTCACAATCTAAAACAAATATGAATATAATGAAACTAAATATATAAAAATGAAAATCTGTACTGCTATAGCCTCAGGTCAGAAGTTCTGTACTTTGTATGAAAGTATTGTTTCTTCAACAATGGTAATACAAGGAGGGGATTTATCCATGATCATGCTCAACTGCCAGGTAATTACCCAATTAAGACTGGTAACTACCCACCTAGGCAGGTAACTACCCATATTATAGGCTTAGTTGACTCACGATCTATAGTAACATAATAAATGATTATCTGCCACAGCTGGATACGAACCCAGATCCAGGAGTTAGGTTGAAGGAGTTTATTTATTCAGCTACCCCAAAACCCAAACGAATATAAATAATGAAAAACCATACGAAAATTGCTGTTGATATTAAATGATGTAAGAGTTCTATATTATGTGACACCAGCACAGGACTCCATTTCACTAGCTCACTATTATCTTTCACTATTAAAATCAAAGTCAATTATAGACATAGGGAAATAGATTCGTAGCTGTTTTGTTATTGAGGATAAGAAAAAAAAAAACTTTTGAAAATAACTGATTCCTATAAAAGTGAATGGCTAGTAATTATTAAGAAATTATGAGGCTGAAAGAAACCATTTAAAAAAATAATTTAATACATTGGTTGAAATTGACAAACTCAAAATATGTAATGAGCAAGGTTTGACATTTATCTTCTTTTATAGAGAGAAATCACACAGGATCATATATAGCTGGCATGTATTAGTAATCATTAGATTCCTTAATCCATTTTCCTACAATTGTAACTTTTGTTTTTCTATTTTCTTAATACATTAAAAATAACTTAGTAATTAAAACATGGTCGGATAGAATGATTGAATAGATGTTTATATATTTACTAAGGTCTTCTCCAATCTTCATGCTAAATTATATGATTTACAGTTAAAAAAAAAAGCAAACTTCTAAGTAGGTCTATGCCTATTTCACGTATTGAATACTTCAATATGGTTAATGGCCATGTAGTAAACAGATGAGACTAAAAATTGTAGATAAAGTGTACTTGAAATTCTGCCATTTCGGAAGAATGGCCCATATAGTTAATCAATTTTTTTTTTTAAATTTTAAACTCAAATAAAAAGTATTGTAAAATGTTTTGATAACATTTAAATAGTACAAACTTTAGAGAAAAAGTATAGAAATAGAATGTTACCATAGAGAAGCTTTAATCTTTTCAATGTAGCAACCAACTAAGTAAAAAATATCATAATCACTCAGTGGTTTCTCATCAATTGGTCCAGATCCACTTGATTGTTTATAAATGGGTCCTTTTGGAGGTTCTGATACATCCTCCACAACCTCCAGAGTCTTTCGTCTTTCATGTTTAGCCAATGCTTCCCTTCTAAGATTTGTCAAATAATTGGGGACACCTAAATAACAATTATGTATAAATTAAGTTACTTGTTCTAAGAATATGTGCAATTATTCTTGACAAATGAAATTTGAATGAACAATTTAATTGAACATTAAATAAAATTTTAAGAAATATTAAGTTAAAACTACATTTTAGATTAAACATCTAATATTCTTCTAACCTTGAACTGTAATCCACAACGAAATGGAAGAAGGTAAAGAAACTCCAGGATTATCAAAGTATGTTAAACTGAACTCAATACCAGGCTGAAAAAAATAATATATTAAAAATAAGAACACAAAGTAATAGAGAGGTTTTTAAAACTAAATTTGTTCAGATTTTAAGCTCTAGAGCAAATTACGTGGATGAGTGGATATATGAGTACATATATATATTTTAATATTATAAAAAGAAGCGGTTGCTCTACATCATATGTAACAGGAAAAAATGCTTCTGATATAGGCCTCACGGTATCCCATTTATTAATCCATTAAAATTTACAAAGAAATGTGTGAAGTATTTCAATTTTAGTTGTAAGTTTAAAAATAGTTCTAAAGATTGACAATAAGTTGAATAGTAATAACTAAAGACCAAAACCATTAATATTGGGATGACTTAAGTAGATATATCATCTAATGTTTTTATTTCTAAAATACTATATTCTTTCAGTTTGACTATTATTTCTTCAAGTACTATCATTATGGTTCATATATAAAACAATTTTACCAATAATGAATTTAACTATTCTAAAGAAAGAGATAAAAAGCTTACACATGAAAAATTAATTATAAAAAAGATTACTTTTTTAAATTAAAACTTTTCCCTACACAAAGAGAAAATAAAAGTTATAATAAAACATTTTATTTAGTTTGTGAAAAAGTTTTGAAATAATAAAGAAATTTTAAGGTAAGTGCTAAAAAACAATAGCAGTTTTAAAATAATCTTTTTTCTTTGTATTAGTTATAAAATAATATTTGGAAATGGAAACTACCAATTTTGGGATGACTCAAGTAGACACATGATGTCTACATGACTAAATTTAGTTATCACTTCTAAAATAAAGAAGCAATATATTGCTTCTATTTATTGTTTTTCTTGAAGTACTAGCAATATGGATCATATATAAACAGTAAATTCAACATTTACTCAGTCGTAAGTCCAAATGCAGAACTCACCGTAGGGCTAACTGGACAAAACTAACTTAAGAGCACAGCCAGCAGTTCAGAGGATAGGACTCCCTCTCTTGGGCCAATCACCCATAAGAGAATAAGAGTATAATAACAAAGGAAACAGCCTCAGATTTGGATCTTTAAAATACTAATATTATTAAGTAAATACTAATTAGCAGGATTTGTCTTATGCCATTAAAAAAACAATAAATTTTTCCCATCCAGAAGTAAAAGTTAGTTTATTTTTAAATACCCCTTTAGATAGTTGCTAAATCATTATGGTTGGCAATAATAGTGCAGTTAGTCAATTTATTAAATAGAAATACCCAACAAAAAGATTTCAATTTATAAACAAGAGAGAAAAAACATGTTTATACCCTGAAGATTACAAGCTAGTTCTTACATTAAAAATTGAATTATGTACCTGGTTAAAGGCAGTCTTAGATTTGATGACCATATAAGACCAATATTCAGTAACTCGAGCTTTACCGGAAGTAGGTGGATACATAGGATGTTCAGTACTCTTATTCATAATAATAATAACTTTATTTTCTTCATTTCTATGATACCGTCGTTTAAACACATAATCACGGTTGCAAAACAAAGTCTGAAACATAAAGTAAAATATTGCAACAACAAATAATGTAAAAGTACAAAATTATCTGATAAATAGAAGAATAACCCAGTTAACTAAGAACACTGATGATAAAAACTAATAAGTTATAGTGAAGCTATTGAATATACCTCAATAAATAATAACTCAAACCAAAAAATAAATAAACATAAGTAGTAATTCAGTAAAATTAAAATAATGAAAAATTGGGGAGTTTTTTAATCAAAAGTTATTATATCCACTTCTCAAAAATAAAAGTTTTTTTTTAAAAACTTATAACTCTACACCAAAAACTAATGCATTTATTTCAATTCAAATTTTCTCCTATCAAACAGGTGTTCACGATAATGAAAAATCAACATTTAAAGTACAATTTTAACTTAATTACATGAGATGCTTTCATAAAAAGGTTAAAATAACTTACAAAAGTGGATATATGAACCTTTGATAGAAAATTGACAATTATACATGTTAAGGTTGCTTGTAATTTTTTTTTTTTTTTTTTATTATATAAATTAATCATCAAAGACCATTTAACAGTTACTCTGCAAAAGAAAAAAAAGAGTTCCCTTTAGGTTCTTTCCCTAAACACTTCAACCATAATAGAACAATATCACATTGAATATAAGCCAAAACAGAAAAAAAGGAATAAATATTCTCTACTAGAAGTTTTTATATAAAAAAAATAATTAAATTTTTAAATTTCTAGTTTTATCAATAGATGATTTTTATAAGGACTTTTTCATTTATAGTAAAATACTAAAAAGATACTAATTAATGGCACAAATGAGAAAAAATTAGCAACAGTTGAAACAGCTAAAATTGCCATGGATGGCCCTCATTTATGTATGAACCATTGATAAATAAATATTGTATCCATGGCAATTTTATTAGTTTCAAATATAGCTATTTTTCCCTATCTCTATCATCTGATTGGTTGGCAGGAAACAAAAGCAAAGGATAGGCACTTTTTTCGGTTCACATAACTTTTTTTTTTTAATCTTTGAATCAGCATGTGACAATAAGCAGGTGAGATGCAGATGAAATAATTGGTATGTGAGGCCACTGCAGTTAACAGAGAAAAGTGAGATACTGTTAATTTTGACCGAATCGATAATATAGATTCAGTAAATTTGAAAATGATGAATGGCAATACCTTATTTATTAAGAATGATTTATAATGATCAATTAATGATACATATATATTTACAAATATTGTTCAAAATAAAAACTGATGGATTACAGGCCATTTAGTCTCCCAATAAATGACATCTGAGTGAGACTTTGGTTCAGAATCAATGACCTTGAGAGATGCTGCATGTTGATCCCATTTGGTTCTATTTTCAGTGTCGAGATAAACTTCTAAGAAATCATCAGCTGAAACATCGGCATATCTACCGTAAACTGAAATAAAAATAAATACATAGGTTAAAATATGAGAGAAAAAAAAAATTGGAAAAGAATATTTATGCATTTAATACCTTTATAACAATAAAGTCCAGAATTCGGATGATGTTTTTCTTCCATTTTCCAAAGCATTAGATCTTCTTCTTGTATAAAGGGTTCCCAGCAATTAACTGCATAAAATATTTGATATATTTTAATAACATATATATTTTTAAACAATTAACAAGCAAATAGTTAGAAACATTGATTAACACATAACATTCAGAAGTGAATAATGTTTTATAATTACTATAACTTCATAGCATTTAAAAAATGAAAACAAAATTTCTTTAAAAGTGTTAAAATAAATTAATCACTTAAAGCTGGAAAGTGTTTTGTCAATTTTTAGCTAAATTGATTTTTTAAAGGATTCTAATTTTCACAAAATTTCATGCAATTTTTCTGAGGGGGTAAAATTCTGTCATCTTCCTATATTTTGTAGAGAATATTGTTAATGTAGAAAAAAAAAATTGATAGCCAAAAATGGTTTTATATAACTTTGATTTAAACATCTTTCAAGATGAAGTGATATCAAAATATTAATGAGATGAACTTTATAGGGTAACAATCAAGACTTTTTTTTAACTATCAAGGCCAATAGGCAATAAAATAGACAGATCAATTTGTATCAATCTTACCTCCAGTCTCTGAATTACATTCTGGACATGAGCAATCTGGCCCTACGCAACTCACTTCTCCAATAGCAGCTTTTTTTCTTAGCGTCTGACATAAATTCATTTCATGAACATGCCTAAAGCAATAAGTTAGGAACTTCATAAGTGACGAATATAATTAATTTAAAAAACAAAAAATGTGATATCTTCAACCTTTCTAATTCATCAACTGGAATCCTCTCCGAGTCCCAATCAAACGCCAAAATTGATCCACTGATGATTAATTTCTTTCCTTTCCCATATAAAATCTTCCTCATTTTCTGAAAAAAATGCTTAAAAGAACCTTCATCCCATATTCTGGAATACAAAGTAATCATTTGTTGTCCTCTCCTAATCCTTTGGGCTAGGACAAATTCGATGTGCTCAACACATGTTTTAGCAACTTCTACAGGATTACTTTTCAAAATCTCTTTTAATTGATATAAACATTTCCATTGCGACCAAATGGACTTTTTTTTCAGTGGTGGTACAGCTTTATCAAAATGTCGCTGGAATCTAATAAAAATATTGGGAAAAGTTAGATTGTGGAAATGATGGATGGAATCTTTTCTAAGTAAAATACCCAATTTGTTGTTCCTGACATTAGTTCGATAATGGTTTTGAAAAAGTATTCTAGTAACAGCGAAAAATGGAACAATCATAATGATGAAAACTGCTTAATATAAACAATCGAACTTGCCAATTCCTGAAAAACAATACTCAAACATTCCCTAAGTCTCTCACATCATGAACAGTTCACATCATTCTCTGTTTTATCTTTAAAAATAAATTAATGTTTCACAGTGAATAACTCCGATATAAAATCAGAGAATTTAAATGTTCACAGCCAAGCCCATTTCCTCGTGTGTCCTTAGATTTTTATTTATAACAGCTGTTGTGCCAAAGAGATACAGCTAATAGAAAAGTATAACACTCATATATAAAAAGTTGAATTACTGAGATAAGAGATGAAGCCACTTCATGATAAATGAATTTTTAAAATTCCAATTAAACAAGTTTTATATTATTTATCAATAAAAAACTAGAAATTATTCTATTTCTGTTTATATATCATTGCAGTTTGATACGTAGCTGCTTTGCCTGAATAGTGACAGAACTAATAAAAAAAAAGAAGAAAGTTTTGGTTTTATTGCAATAAACATGTTCCAAACCTATTACCTTAGATGTGGGTTTGTTTCTCTACTGTGGTTTGCTCCCTTGCCCTCGGTTACGCCTTTAGAAATGAAATGAAAGTAAGAAGAAAGACTAAGGAGATTTCAAAAATAACAATAGTCTTTAAATATCAAAATGATGATAGAGAATTCTGATACATTAATAGAGCATGATAGATCAACTGTCTCCTTTGAAATAGATCCGTTTCGTATTGAATTCTACAGAGAATTTCCACTTGACGTGGACAAGGCGGCATAAAACAGACTGTAGCTTTAGGTGGATCAGAAAATCTATACTGGTTTTATCCTCGGGAATAAAACATTTATAAATATAATACATCAAATGGTTATTACAAGAGTAACATTATAAGTATGTATACTCAATAAAAAAAAGTAAACGGACACTTGATATTTCTGATTTTGAATGCTGATTATGTGTGCAATATTTATTTTTTTGGGGGGGGGAGGGAGAATTAGGCTAGTTGGTGGGTAAGTTGGTTAGGGTTTGGTTAAGAGAAGGAAATAAGACGCTCACCTGTGCTGAGACCGCTTAACCGGACTTACATCTTCTCAACTGTAAAACGGGACCGCAACTTCTAGTAAGGTATCGTAGAGAAAGACGATTATTTACCGACCAGTAATAGGATACGTTTTTAATGACAAAAGAGACTCTCTTTAATCTGCACCACTATGGCTACTCTGTACTGGACCACAGACTCATCTATGAATAAAACTGTCTCATGTGTGCGAATAACTAGTAAAGGCCGCTGAGAGACATAGCATATGAAAGACTAGCTTAAAGCAGTCAGAGAACTCTTACTTGGTCGTTGTTCATTCAAACAATATTTTTATGAATATAAGAATATATTTAATATTTATACGATGACATTAAAATATATACAAGAAATTAACATAAGACAAGTTGAACTTAATTGTTAACATAAGACAACTTGAATCGTGGTTTACGTCTAGGCCCTACGTTGAGCTGTAACGGCTCTTCACTACTCTAGCCTGTGAAGGCAGCTCCTAATCGTTATAGTTTACTTGGAAATTAGTAGATAGCAGCAGGGTGCTATAATGTTATAAGGTGCCTTTACACGTTTGCTGAACAATGGCGAATCTGCTCATGCTCAAGCGTGTTGATGGATTATTTGAATTGATTGGTACCAAGTTGGCCTGAATTTGCGGCCGACCCCTGGAGTATCGGTTTTTGGACTGGAAATCAAAGGGTGCTGGTGCTGCATCCACACGTTTGCATTGTTTTAGAACTACCAACAGATAAATATTTGTGATCTTCGTGTCTTAATTAACTAAAGAATTTCCCCAACATTTAGATTTAATAATTGAATCTTGTTTAAGGTTGTTTTTTTTTCGGCAAGACTCCCCGTCCTATTGGAGTCCTATACTGCCTAATCATGGTTGGAGGTCAAAGTTTTTCATTTTGTATGACCGCCACACAAATGTAACAATTCAACGCCCCGGGCCGGATTCGAACCGGCACCGCCAATAGACATCAAATTGGCAAGACTGTGTCTTAATCACTGATCTACGGGCGGGCCGATGTTTAAAGTTGTGTGTATTTAAATTCTATGGATTCGGTGTTAATACATTATTTCAAATCTTGTTATCTTGAGATTATCTTTAGCAGTTTATTTTTTATTTAACATAGCACAAATATATTTTTATAAAGACATTATGTGCCTAGGTTATTAAATTAAAAAGTTTCTGATAAAAATTCTTGATCTAAAGAAGTTGAATTTATAGATTATATAGTACTATTTAAATGAATTTTTCTCATCTACAAACTACATTGCTGATATTTATGTTTCCCTTCATTTCACTTATCTTTATTTTGATCCTTTTTATAATCAAAGTAAATCGAATGTAATAGCTGAAAAAATTCAAAAGAACAAAACTAGCATGTAGATGCCGACTTTTTTTGCTTCCTTTGTTTACCAAACGTCTTGGAGGAAGATTGCTGATTGATCGTGTGTATTAATAAATGAAATATTTATAGTCTAGGTGCGGTCAAAAGTCTTGGATTATCGGCATGCTGCAGACGTGTGGATCCAGCATTAAGAGAAGTATTGAATGTTATACGTTCCAGCCTCCCCCCCCCCCCGAGTAAAAAAAAAACTTTTTTTTTCAATAATGAAATGCAGATAGGTATATGTTGTGAAAATGAAAAAAAAAATATGTTTGCCTTCGTACATAAAAAAAATGCACTTAATGCTTTCAGAGTTATGATCTGATGTTTTCACAAATTGAAACAGTTGAGGGATTTTTTTAGAATGCCTACATGATTTCATGATGCACTTCACTTCTTTTTATTTAAAATTATTTTTACTAAGAGTTAATATGGTAATTCACTATATACATGGAATAAGAAAATTATTTTATTATTTTTCAACCATTAATTCTACCTATCAATCACACAATCAACAATAATTATTTAAATTTCAGAATGTCAACACTGGACATAACCTTTTACCACGCTGTCAGCTTTAGCTTCAGCTCTTCTCACGTGGTGTTCGGGTTTGTAGATTGTCGATTTATTATTCGCAATCATGAAAATGAACAAGTTAGTGACCTCTTCAAGGAGGAAAAATCGTAAACGTCATTTTACAGCACCATCTCACATCAGAAGGAAATTGATGTCTGCGCCTCTCTCCAAGGAACTCAGACAAAAGTATAATGTTCGTACCATGCCTGTCAGAAAAGATGATGAAGTTCAAGTTGTTAGGGGACATTACAAAGGACAACAGGTAGGCAAAGTTATTCAGGTCTACAGGAAAAAGTTTGTTATATATATCGAAAGAATTCAAAGAGAAAAAGCTAACGGTGCAAGTGTGTATGTTGGCATCCATCCTTCCAAAACAGTCATTGTGAAATTAAAAATTGATAAAGATAGGAAAGAAATTTTGGATAGAAGATCAAGAGGAAGAGCTCTAGCCCTTGGAAAGGACAAAGGAAAGTACACTGATGAGAACACAGCAATGGATACATCTTAAAAAGGTGTTACTTTGAATTGTGTAAATACATTTTACATAAATTTGAAAACATTTTTTCTGTGTATACCGAGAATATTTTTTGTAAAAATCTTTTTTTATATATTCAAACGTAAACTTGAAAAGTTCAATTTTATAATTTTCTTCCTACTGCAAAACTTATGACTGTTAATTAATATTATTTTCATTATTTACCACATTCTTGTTACAAAGTTGTGTTCTTTTTTACAATAATCAGTGTAAAAATTTGAAGTTTTTTTTTTAAGATGTTGAAATACACTTTACTTTGAAACATGTTTTTTTTTTATTTCCTTATAGTAATATTTTTCATAGTCCTTGGTTTAGTAACCGTACTTCCTCACAAGTAACTACTGCTTCCCCTTCATGGGTTATAGTAGTACAGATTTTAATGTGAATATTATTATAGCATAAAGTGTACAATTTTTCTAGAAAAGTATTTTTGTTATTTAGATGCCTTTTACTCTTTGAATGTTGTTTCGTGGTTTAGTTTCACTATGCTTAAAGATAACTTTTAATATATGTTAGTTTTTGTCATCTAAAGTTTCTATGGTATCATACAAATGAAGTGGAAGTTCATTGCAAGTATTACCTTGTTGACGATTCTATTCGTTAATGAAGGAGTAAGTAAAAGTAATGCTTCATAGGTTTCGGAGCCAACCAGATGATTTTGTGACTAATGGAATTATTAACTGAACAAATTTTACTGTTTGAAGTGCATGTTAACTAAGATTTTCATTAGAAATGGAATATTGTGCATAATATATGTAGGCATTATTGAATTAGGTATAGATAGTTATTACAATTAAATTGGAGTGACAATTTTTGTGATGTATTTTTCTGCCTACTCCCAAGATTAATTGATGTGTATTATTATTTTTTAAAGGAAAATTAGTTTCTTGGTTCCTAAAAAATAGATTTTTTGTTATTGTTGGGAACTTTGTAACCACTCTAACTGTGAGTGGTTACATATATTATCTTTGGGGACTTGTGATGATCTCTTTTGGAGATATTTGTGTTAGTTTAACATTACCTACATAAAACACAATTTTTGTTGCTGTAGTTAACTGGGACAAGGATTAAGAATTTTTTATGGTTTTCATATAAAATTTAGTAGCATTTTTCAAAAGTTTGGTATGTTAAAAGAAGTATTCTAGTTTTGTTATCAATCTATGGTATATAGAAAATAATTTGTCTTGTGTTTATTATTATAAATCCACTGTAATTCTTACTTTGCCATCTAGCAGTAAGTAAGAACCTATGGGAGACCACACAAAGAGGAAGAACCAAATATATTGTTTACATTGTAGTACTCTAAATTTTCTTTCTGTGAGTTTGAAACAGTGTTTATAAAAACTTTGTTAGTATAAAGTCATAAAACTGAAGAATCATTCTGTGAAGTCAGATTTTTTAGAGGTAGGAATTTTTATTTTTATATATTCATTTCGGATAAACTTGAGCATATACCCCTCATGTTTATGAAATAGGTACGTATATTATAAATTTAACATGGGTAAAACTACGGTTCAAAGCTAGTGTTAAAATAACTTAAACCTAAGACCTATTTCCCTCATTCATAAATTTTTACTTTAAAATTTGGCACTGGCATTAATGGAGCAAGGCAGATCAAGGGTCATCAGTTTATGATGGATATTATACCAACTTGAAAAATGTCAGTTATATGTTAAATAGAAGGTCCACATCATATATGTAAGGATCAAAAGAGTATTACGAGACCTTAATGAAAGACTTAAGATCTTGGTTTCCCAACTAAACTATGTCCTGATGAAAAAGAAATAGGATTGAATTATAAATAGAAAAACGTATTAAGAAGGGATATTATTTTAAATACTTATTTGACATATCCATGGTCTAATACCATCGAACTAAAATTTATTAATGTCGAATGATGCGAATGAAGTTTACATAATATTAATGAATAAAATATAAATTATTTTATCAACCTGTCCCATTGAGTAGGCATGCACTTTTCAAAAATGAAGGAACGAGTTTTTTTTTTTACTGCAGATTCTGGAGATGAAATAGTACCCCTACTCCCAGTATAAATGGAAATTAACAAAGAATAATTTATACTGTAGCAGAATAAAAACTCATCAAAATGCCTAATAATAAGTAATCATCAAATTGCTTTGTAAAAAAATTAATAAAGAGTTTTAAGCTTTGATTAAAAAGTAGAAGAAATACATTTTAATGATATACCATTATTATGGTATAAAACACCTATTATTCATATACTACATGTTTTTACAAATAATACTCTGTGATTTCATTCATGATGAAAATTAACAATATGGGTATTTATTAAATAGTTACCGCTATTCCTCCCTCCTGAGTTTAATCCAGTTTTTATATATTTGTATTTTCTTAGTGAAATTAATTCATAAGTTTTGGATAATTTTTTATTAGTGTTAATCAGGAAGAGAATGGAAAAAATTTGGGTCTCTCAGTTGCTGTATACATAAGTTACAACTTAATTTCTTAACTAGAGAGATGTGATGGTAGGTAACCTATGCACAATATTTATGACTAGCTTAATACTTCAGGAACTTGAACCAAAGATTGGAAAATGTTTTGTAAATAAACTAAATAAGTTTAATAAAAATGAAAAGGAAGAAATAATTGTAAAAGGAAGGTTTAAAGAAGGTAAAATGAAGGTTCTTGAAGGGTCCAAATACATTGTCTTCAAAATTTATAGTTTTTGCTTATCATTTTCCTTCTTTATTTCCTTTTAACGGAACTTTGTGAGAAGATTGTTCATTTTCTGCATGTTTCATACAATTAGTTATTTTACACGCATATTTCATACAATTAACATGTAAAGGTATGTTAACTATAATAATGGGTAACATTAAATATCAAAATAATAATAATCAGTTTTTTTAGATTCACAAGAACACAATAAAATGTATACATATGTAATAAGAATATTTATGATCACATGATAACTTATACTGAACTAATATAATTATAGTAACTCTAGTACTTATCCAAATATAATAGTAAAATCAAAATTCTATAGCATTTATATCCACGAAGGACCTTAAGTTCAGTAGTTGAAAGTTAGTTCTCTCCACTCTTTCTTGAATGAGAGTTACAAAGGTGTATCTCCACCATCCATATTAAACTACCAGGTGCTGGGTCTATCCCAGAAGACAAAATATAACAATAATAGTACTAATCCTGCTACTACTGCTAACTCATTCATTTATTCCTTTCTGGGCTCAACAGTCCTTGTTTTATGCATGACTTACATTGATGCAAGAAAACATAAGTTTTCCATACAAAAGGATGTTTTGATTATTGATCAAAATCAATTTGCTAGTAAACAGTGGCATAGCAAGAAGTACCGATGCCTCAGGCAAAATCTTCGACAGGACCTCTTCACATTGGGATGTAGAACTTTCTTTAAACTTTTCAGAGATTACCTAATATATCCAAGTTGTTGTTTCTTATTTTAATTGTATAATTATTGTTACTTATAGTTTTTTTTTAATTCACAGAAGTATATGTTGTGAAAAAATTAAATAATTGAACTTGGAGAATTGGGGGCTCCTTGAGCTTTAAAACCCAAGTTGCCTCCCCTCTGTTCCTACACACCGACAGTTCCTGGCATCCTAGAACATTACTGTGGCCTACTTGAAAGCAGAAGCCAATGTTCAAGTCCAGTAGAGTTGAGAAAATCAATATAGTTCATAATATTGTCTCAAAAACTGAATTATTCTAATAGTCTGAAAATTCTTGGTTAATTCATTAATAAATATTTATGAAGTTTAGATTTTCACCTCCTCTTCTCACAACAAATTGTAATAGAGGGGCAATTGCACTCCATTTACATTATATATAAAATTTTGTGTGAAGTCAAGTGGTACTATGGGAACTGTCTTTACTAAGTGCTAGTACATATATATAGGTAAAGGGTCATTGGAAGAAGGCTTGATTATTGGCTATATCGTTTTTCCCATTTAATTTAATCAGGAAAAAAAATAAACATTAATTAATACGTTATATAAGAAGATGGTCAGGGTTGCGGTCAAAGGAGAAACAAAAATAGTTTACAACTATTTTTGTTTCTCCTTTGACCGGAGAACTCCTTCTCCTTACGGTCAACTATATATACATATATATATTAATAAATACAGTTTTAACTGCTCAAAATGACCTATTTTGATTCTAGAAAAAGATAAGAATAAAAAAAAAAAAGCCTCTTCACACAAAATATTGTTGTTTAAAGATAATTTTATAGTAAAAAATAAAATATTAATCTTACCTACTATTACAATCATTACTCAATTTAAAACTAGATGTTTGTAAAAGCTTACATTGGTTTTAAGATATACAATGGAAGCTCTGGAGACTTCATCTCCTGTTATCCACTCTAGATTAGATGGATCACAACAATCACTATAAAACTCTTTACATCTGTCATATGGTTTTTGGTCAGTCCCTAGACCGCTTATAAATGTCCCACCAATATACCCCTTAGAAAAGAAAATTTCATGCTGAAAGGTGATCAGGACAAATTAAAGGAAAACAGGAAACAAAGGATCTCCTTCATTCTCTTCTCTAACCTCTTCAGTTGGTGTAATAAAATCAATCTACTTTATATAGAAAACAAAGTATCACTCCTCCACTCTTCCGCTTCATTGTTGCCTTCTGTTCAACCATTCGCTTTGAACAGCCCTGATGAAGCTCTGCAAAGTGGGGCGAAACGTTGGACATTAAAATAGTTTTAAACTATTTGTTATTTTTTTGGCCACAACCCTGACCATCTACTTATATCTAAATCTTTACGGTCAACTATATATACATGTATATTAGATTTATTTTATGTAAAATTAGTATTTTATTTTTGTTAAATAAAACTATCTTTAAAAATTATATTTTGTGAACAAATGATTTTTTTCTGTATGAAACTGAAAAAAAAACATTAATTGATAATTTTATACTTACTTAAATTTATATTTTTGTGTGATAATGTTTTCATTGAAATGTTTATATTCGAATTTTTTTCTAAACAGTTTTCTTTTAATTTTTGTCTGAAAACTTTAAAATACAAATTTATGTAACTGTTTTCCCAATTTTTTTAAAAATAAGTTTTAATAGAAACAAAATAAAACTTTTTAAAAATGTTTATTTTAAATAGAATAGAATATATTTTTTACAGGATAAATAAAAAAAAACAGTCAAAATAAGATGAAGAAATAAATCTGGATCATTTTCCAAATTTGGTGCAATTTAACTATCAAATTTTTGTTTTATATATAAAGTAGATTGATTTTATTTATTTATTTTTTTACATCAACTGAAGAGGTTAGAGAAGAGAATGAAGGAGACTCTTTGTTTTCTGCTTTCCTTTAATTTGTCCTGATCACCTTATAGCATGAAATTTTCCTTTCTAAGGGGTATATTGGTGGGACATTTATAAGTGGTCTAGGGACTGACCAAAAACCATATGACAGATGTAAAGAGTTTTATAGTGAATGTTGTGTTCCATCTAAAATTAAAGTTCAATTTTATACTGGCACTTGAGATAATGTTGAAAAGATTGTAGCCTTTTTTTTTTAGTTACTATATAAAAGAAACTGGTGCCACTTATCTCTAGAGTCTTAGTCTTAGCTTTGTGATAGGGCTAGGGAATGACAAAACGTGCACTATATATTTTAGATAAAAAGTATTAGAGTCTGAAAGTAGAAGGAAACATTGGCCTCAAGGAGGATAATAAAAAATAAAATCGTTCACATTCAGATGTTTTATCATTCTTAGAAATGTAACTGAAACAGCACCAAATTGCAGAGTGACCCCACATGTATATTTAGTGAATGTATATAATATGAAGGAAATCTCCGATTAATAAGAGATTGGATAACAAGAGATGAAGTCTCCAGAACTTCCATTGTATATCTTAAAATCAATGTAAGCTTTTAGAAACATCTAGTTTTAAATTGAATAATGATTGTATTAGTAGGTAAGATTAATATTTTATTTTTTACTATAAAATTATTAGTTTTTTTTTATTCTACGTATATCAAAATAAATCTAAGTTCTTTATACAATATACTATGATTTTTTTCATGAAAATGATAATTGAAATTAGTTTTTAAATAATTGAAATTAATTTGAAACAGGTGTATGCACCATTACATTATAATAAAGCCCATTTGGTTTTTGATACATTCAGAGAAGATTCATTTAAATCTTCTAGGTGAAAGAAAAGAACTGGTAATACAACCAGTTTAGTATAACATCAGCTATGCATTGGAAACACTTAAATTAAGTTATTGTTGTTTTATGTGAAGATTAATAGCTTATTTATTCAAGAAAGCAACAGAGGGCTCAACTGAAAAGTTTTTTCTTATATCTTAGAGGGAAACAGTAAAGTCTTCAATGAGTAGTGTTACAGATAAACTAAAAAATAATTACAAGAAGACAACATAGCTTTAATTTTACTCAGGATTACTGTTACTGTCAAAATTTATTCAGATTCGCTTTTAGTTGGTCCAGTATAGAAGTAGGTAGAACAGATAAAGATCTATTTAGATTCGTTTTTAGGTGGTCCAATCTCTTGCTTTTAGTGGTCCACTGGACTGTGTTTTTAAGTGAAGTTCATAATGAAAAAATAATTATTAGTAACAATCACTGATACTATTGGTACAAAAACCTTAGGCATTACTAGGTCTGTATGCATTGTCTGAAAGTGACACCACAAAAGTACAAAGAAAGCGAAAAACTTATTTTTGAAAAATCTTCAGTAAAGCATTCTAGAAGTTATTAGCTAACTTGGAATATTTGGAAACTTTTAATAATGATCGACTTAGAATTGATAATAATAGACTTTTGATAGAAGTCATGTTTGAAGTCTACAAGTTTCTGGCACAAATACGTCGAAAATTAGAATACTGAGGAGGTATCTACTTCTCGATTACAATATTTTGTAAAATGTTAGGTACAGATTTTACTTGTCAGCACTCTGGTAGTGATTATTCTTAATTAGCGAGTAAACATCGCTTACGGTGGCCATCTTGTATGTATGACGTCATAATATCTAAACAGCGTAGTTTGAAGATACACATCCGGTACTTCACAATTATAGGGGTATTCATGATCTATGTTAAAGCGTGTTAAATGGAAAAACTCGTGTTAAATCGAAAAAAATTGCCTTCTTTTGCCGTGGTAAAACGAAATAACATTTAACATGGCTGAGAGTCTGTTACTTGGTCAGTTAAATCGAGAATGACGTCACACAATAGACCAGTTGAGATCGCCGCCATATTAGTTGTTGTGACTTTCAATACAGTTGTCAATTAACTCATCTTCATTCTCTTCTTCACAAGTTTGAAGATCAATAAGACACTCATAAGCTAAACTTTCACACAAATTCCACTTTTCACTCACTCTAGGCATGTTTTAATTAATTACTTAAATCAAAACTGAAGTAAACAATAACATGAGGGTCTAGAAGGAAGGTTATAAACATAAAGGCTTATACAACAAGTTGCTGAGAAAATCCGCTAGGGACTCTTATGCATTTAACGTTTAACATGACTTCAAATAGGGCTGCTCACAATCCTATAGTTATAACATTTAACATGGAAAAACATATAACATTTAACACGACATCATGAATACCCCTTATGTAGCATGTAGTAAAGAAATTCTACTTAGTTATACCAATCCTTCTCAAATAATTCTAGGGAATTCAGTTCGCTCCACGAAAAATGTCCTGAACATTGACCAACTTATCAATAGACACAAGTCTACGGACTCTAGTTTATTAATTCTATTCTTACCATTCAAATTAAAACAAAAAAGGTCTTACTTGTTTCGGTAAATCGGTCGGCTTGGCAGTTGTCGCGGTAGGGCATCCATATTCGCTTGGCTCCGCGGCCTCTCGGCTGCCTCTGGTGGATCCCTCCGAGAGGTGACTTCCTTCTCTGGCCTCCAACTCGTCAGCCGCTCTCTCTTCCAGGTCTTCAAGTGTCCACCTCTAATAACTAAATTTTGTATTTTACGTACTTTATTAATGTGACAAAATAGTTATCTTGTACACACTTATACATAAAGAAACTCTATTGATCTTCCAGAAGGTAAGTATTGGAAGATAAATGAACAAACTTCATGTGAAGAAATCTTTAGGTTTGATTATTTTTAAATAAATTAATTTAGTAACTGTAATGTTAACTTATTCCATTCTTGTTCCTTATTACTTCAAACATAGGTTTTTATTAGGAGTGAACGGTAATGAGGAATTTAAGTTGGTATTGATAATGATTATTAACTATACTCCTTATTCGATAACTTTCTGAAGCTCTTGAAGTTAGAAGTAAAGATTTATAACGATATCGTGAATTCTATGAATAGAACTTTTACGAATAAAGACGTCTTCCAACGGCTTGTACAATATTAACTTTAGATTCACTAATATCTAGCTTATGAGAAGTTATTCCTAGGGAAAAAATAGCTTTCGAATAAAAAGGTGTATGGAATGGAGCTAATTGATTAAAATAATATTAATTAAAATGATTAAGATGTTGAAGACTGAATAAGTGTCAATTAATGTTACAAACAAGAACTTAATAGTTTAATTTTTTGTGTTAATTCAAATAAATTTTATCTATAAAATTAATAATTAAAATACTCATTTAAATTGTATAAGTAATATTTCCTATTAGTTTTTAATCTAAAAAAAAAAAGAAAAACATTAAAACGGTAATGATAATAATCGATTACCATGTTATTATTTTGATATCAATAAAAGTAATTTTAATAAGGGCAATTTGGACATATGGAGATGAACTTTGGGACTTCACGAGGCCTTCGAATTTCTCTCGTATCCAATCCTTAGTAAAATCCTCAATGCTCCTTACTTTGTCACAAATAAAATCATACATCAAGATCTTAATGTTCCATATGTTATCTATCTAGTCCGAACCAGATACCATTCCTTCCATTATAAACTCCCTAACCACCCAAACTCACTAGTTTCTAACCTTGCCTCCTCTTCTTTAAGGCGCTTGAAAAGAAGATGGCCACAAGATCTGTTAATGTAATCATATGAGTGCTGCCAATGAGTAGTTTCTCTACACGCCTGTATCACGCCATTATAACTGAGATCAAATTTACTGGATGTATAATGTAATATATAATATAGTAAATTTCAATAAAGACATTAAAAATAAAACAAAAGTAATTTAACTTTTTAATTTAGAGTAACCACAGGTGGTGATGTACTTAGGAAATTTCGGAATCTTTGTCAGATTTTTTCCTTTTCAGACCACTCCTAGTTCGGATGTTTGAATGTTCAATTGTTCCCGATATAGAGTTTTTTAAAAAGTAACATTTTATGAAATTTATACTGAAAAATCAGTAGTTAATGAATTGATTGTGAGAATAAGAAAAAACAATTAAATAAATAAAGGAAAAATAGAGAATTAAATATAAAAAATAGAGAATTAGTATGGATAACTAGAAAGTGAATACGCTAAATAAAATAAGTAATCAGGCCGTAAATACATAAATATGTTTGTATATAATTATTAAATGGTTCATGTTGCTTCGGAATAGGATGATACATTTTTTTTTATAAGAAGAAAAAGTAATTAAATTATTTTTAAAAACTAAAAAGAATATTAGGTTCAGATTCAAAAATATACAAATTAAGCTAGTTGATTCTCTTGTTTTAATGAATAACTGGCATCTGTTTAGCGATGCTATTTAGAATGGAAAAACTAACAAACTAGGAGAAACTAGAGATGGTTTCATTATCTTTAGTTAAAGGAAAAGGAAATAACCATGAAATAGGTTTTGCTGGCTGCTATCAGCTCGATCACTATATTGGAAAATGTTTTCGCGTGTTCCAAACATTTACTTGAATGTTCATGGAATATGTTTATATATACATTCTTGATATCTCTTTCTGTGTGTTGCAACTTGGAAGGTTTGTGGATTTTATACAAACTGTGTTCACCAGGCTATATTGATTACACTGGATACGCCTGCAAGAAAGAAGAGTTGTCGATGGAGAACCTACGGCTGGAACACGAAGACGTTCGATGGCGTTTCATTCACTCTAATGCTGGAGGATGAGTGTGAATTGATAGGGTCAGCTGAGGAAAAGACGCGTATACTGACCTCTTATATATCTGGGGCTAGTGATGCAGCCATGACCCGTTCAAAGTCTGGCAAACATCATCCCTCAGTGTACTGGTGGACGGATACTATTGACGATCTTCGCCGGTGTTGCAATCAAGCAAGAAGACGTTACCAACGAGCCAGACGTCTATCGGAGTTTTCTGTGCTTCAAGAAGAGTTCAAGAGAGCTAGAAGGAACCTCCGACAAACCATTAATGAAAGCAAAGGACGGTGCTGGAGAGAACTCTGTGATGAGATGGATGCAGGCGAATAGTATTGAATGTATAGACAATATATATGTAACGGATTTTCCATAAATTACGCAGGATGTGATAGAGGACATCGCCTCGGACCTACAACATGTCAAGACACCAGGATTGAACGAAATTCCTAATCTAGCTCTGAAGGTGACTCTCAGGAAACGGCGGGATCTTTTTATCTTAACTTGGAAGAAGTTACTCTCATCGCTAACCAGGCTATTGCTACAGTCCGAGATTGGCTGTCTTTGGTAGGCCTACAACTTGCAGATCACAAGACCGAGGATCTCCAAGTATCTAGCAGGAAGCAAACTGAGTCCATCACTGCTACGGTGGATAGGCACGAAATTCGTTCTCACTCTTGCTTAAAATACCTAGGAGTCATGATCGATGCACGCCTCCGCTTTAATGTTCACATGGAGTATATCAGCACCAAATCTGCTAAAGTAGCATCCTTTTTGTCACGCCTTATGCCAAACGTTGGAGGTCCCAAAGAAAGTAGCCGAAGGCTTCTTGCTACTGTTGTCCCCTCCATATGCAACCCAGATTGGGAAGGAAGCGATGGTTACCATATCATACAGGAAACAGATGGTTTCAGTTTATCGTAGACAACACCGCAGAATGTCCTGGATGTCAGACTATCGAGGAAACCGCGGAGCACGTGTTTTTCACTTGCATTGATTTGTGGCAGAAATAAGTGAATTGGAGATGTGTGAGCAGGACGCATCACACCAGAAAACGTCGTTAGCTATATGCTTCTCTAAGACAAGCATTGGAACGCAGGAAAGAGATTCAACACAGTCGTCCTCAAGAGGTTGAAAGAGGAAGAGAGGGCTAGAAGACGTTACTTGCATGGGAACGTGAAAACCATGTGAAGAAAGCGAGACGGCACTCAGCCATTTCCCTCCATGAAGTAATGCCTAGCGGCGGTCCCGTGGAGAGGAATGAACAGGTGTAGGGCGGTGGTTTTAGTGGGTAAAAATCCCACACGCGGATAGGCCCGTGCCTATCCGTGTCTTTTGAAGATTTCCACCGACCCTCGAAAAAAAAAAAGACACACACACATAAAGTAATTGCTTTTCGAACTGATTCTCGTGAGACGATATCTGTGATAGCCAAAAAATCACCTGTAAAAATCCCACACATGAATAGGTACGGGTCTATCCGTGTCTTTGGAAGATTTCCAAAAAAGTGGAATTAGTGAAGTTCAGAATTCTTTCATTGTTGCCTTTGATCTTGACGGTAGCAATCAAATAGTAGCCACCAACTATTGATAATTTAGTCAATCGATAAAATATCGATTCTCCAATACTGGCTATACAAAAAGGATATTCAATAACATATTAGTATATTTCTATATTGTCTTTTCTGTGCCTAAAAAATGTTCGCACAAACAAGTAAAAGTGTAGAAAGTATTGCGACTATTAAAATTTTAATCTCAATGCAATATTTCATGAGACTACTCTTATCCACCCTCTTCTCTTGACTACACTTGTAGATTGAATGTAGAAGAACGTTTTGAAATGTTTTCATACTTTAATCCTTTCAATTTTTTTACTAACCGTATAAAACTTATGTAAATAATTGTTGGAATATACGATTCTGTTGTTTCTTCTTTAGCTGTGTAATAACTTCAGAATTATCGATTACATCTAAAGTGGAACATGCTGTCAGTACTTTTTTCGAAAGTTTGAAAATCTAAATAAGAATGATCGTGTTCCCTAAATTAGAATTAGAATTAACTACGGGGTTACCCTCCTGAAATCTGAAGTCAACTTTCAATAGAGGTAGTTTGTGAGAATTAATTGCTGGGTTTTGATAAAATGATTTCCGTTGTTTGTCATACGATCCCAAGATCTCAACTTTTAAATGCAATGGCGGATCTTAGTGTGGTGAGAGGGGAGAATTTCCCCTCCCAAACAAGCTTTTTTTTTAAAGTTTTTAAATATATCTATATATAGAGATATATTATATATAGAGTTATAATACTATAAAGATTTAATAAATAATAGAGACATAATATATATAGAGTTTAAAATATATCTATTACATAGTACCAATAATCCTGAGTAACTGTGGTAAAGGTTTTTTCACAGCTTGTCAAAAATTTTAACGTAAATTAACTAATAAATAGCCATATGTAATTATCTAATCGTCAATATAAGTTATATAATTGCTAATTATAAATGAATTATTTTATTATATGTATATATAGTTGACCGTAAAAATGTATATATAAGAAGATGGTCAGGGTTGCGGTAAAAAAAAAGAAGTTATAAAATATTTGTTCTTTTTTACCGCAACCCTGACCATCTTCTTATATATACATTATATTATTAGTTCAAATAAAATAAGCGTGTTAAGCTTTTTTCGTTTTATTATTTTCTAAGCCTGATGAATGCTCAGAAATTATTTACATAGTCCAATGGTCAAGTTGCTGGATAAAAAAAATGTAACCCTTATCACGAACTAAAAATAATATTAAATTGCTTCAAATTGTATTATTTTTTAATGGGTTATTAATTCCCGAGATATCCTTTCAGTCTCTCCCGAAACAGAAAATAATTCGACACAATAACATAATTTTACATATCACGCAGAATTATTCCCAAATAAATTTAACCTTTCATATTCCTTTATGCTGGATCTACACGTTTGCCATTTCGTAAATCCAATACTTGTACAAATGCTTGGTAAATAAAGGAAGCAACTAATGGCGGTATCCACATGTTTGCATGTTCTTGTGAATTTTGTCGGCAATAACATTCCATTTTCATAATACAAAGAAACAGAATAAAGATAGGCTACAAGAAAGGAAACATATATATCAGCAAAGTAAGTTGTTGATGGTCAAAATTCATAGAAATAGTTAATTGTTAATTTAATTACCTTGACATATAATGTCTTTATAAATATCTATTTTTGCTATGTTAAATGTAAAATAAACTGCTAAAGTTAATTAACAAGATTTGAAACAATATATTTACACCAAATCGATAGAATTTACAAAATATACTATCCTAAACTAGAGTGGGTAATTATTGAATCCTTTAATAATAACAAATAAGTTGGAGAAATTCTTTAATTAATTAAACACAGAGAACACAAATATTTATCTGAAGGTTAAAACAATTCTAACTGAAAACAAACTTGTGTAAGCAGCACAAGCACCGTTTGGTTTGTGTCCAAAAACCGAGACTCCACTGAGTGACCCACTGGTCGGCCACAAATTCAGGACGACTTGTACAAGCCAAGCCAAATAACCCATGCCATACAAACGTACAAACGTGTAAACACACATGCGCGAATTGGCCTTTGGCAAACGTGTAGTGGCACCTTTAGACATGTGCATTGCAAATTTAATTGGTTATCCCCTCATACGAAGAATATTAGGAATTACTAAACGAACATTATGGTGCCATCCCAGTCTGTTGTCGAACCCTGTACCCCTGTAGGTCCAACCCTGCTTAAACACAATATCTCGAAATAGTGCGTGATGTTTGATAGTTTTCGATTAGGTATAAACAGGATATTTGGTTTAAATAAACCTAAGGAAATTATGACATCTATTTTTCAAAGGAAACAGTTAAGGTTTAATCACCAGTATATGAGCTGTTGAGAGCAAATGTGGTGTAAGTTGTATGTTTTCAACAAGATTTATTTAAACTAATAACTAATTTTACCGTCAAAACGGACTTAAATTGTTGAATATATTTGATCCCTTATATTAGCTGAAATTCCATACACAATTTTAATAGAACTTCCCCTAGATTGTTGAATACACCAGCACTTACACCACTTTTCCTCTCAACGTCTTATATCTTATACCTATTTATCGAAAAGAATATTGGCAACGGTTAGCATGTGGGATCGGATGTAAGAATGTTCAACATTTCTTATGGAGCCTTCGTGTATTATTGACACAGTCACAACACAGGTGTATTCGGTATTGTGTCAACAGCTGAGTCAGGTGTTTTGTGATAAATCTTAGGAGCCATATTATACAACCACGTGACTTCTTGCCGAGGGAGTAGGCATCAAGCTCAGTACGTTTACTGCGGTTGAGGTGTTCACGTCTAAAATAGAGCTACAGGTCAGTAAAATTCCTCTTATCACTAAGCCATAGCATAATAATTATTTAATGATTAAGAATGTGGTAAAGACGCCACCAAAACTGTCAGGTGCACATTTTCTTTAGGAAACCTAATATTTGATTTAAAATAAAAATAAATAAATAAACTATGGAGGTAATAGTGGGAATGTTTTTTCCAAAAATCATTTAAATAATTTCGATATTCATCCTTATTTTATGTGATTTTAGTTTATTAGTGCATTTAGGACTTTTATTTATCAACATAAGGAGATCCAATTATACGACTATCTGTGGCTGGATCTAAATTAAAATAAACAACACACATGCTGTAATATTTCTGAAGAGACACAAAGTTTATCCAGAAATTTTATTCGCTCACAGTTTATCAGCCATGATGGAGTTGTCCACGAAAGCCAGCTAATATAAATTAATTTGTTTCGTTTTTCATATTGATGAACACATATTTATACGCTATATATTTTTTTCAAATGGCTACTCATTTATCACCACAATCTACACATCAAACCAGATCAGAAGACTCAATAATATTTTTTCAGTATCACCTGGAGTGGGATATACATCTCCTGAGTCGCAACTGCCCCATCGAGTCATATCTGTAATTGTATACCGTTTATTCACATTTGCCATTTTGGGAATAAATTTAATTTATTAATATTTGGTAATAGTTTTTAAGAATTTATTCCTAGAAGTTGAAATATATTGTAGTAATTATTATTTTAGTTTAAATAAAACTTTGTTTTTTATCAAAGCTTTTTATTCACAAGTATCTTACATCGACATTTCGGAGTTACTACAGAGAAATTTTTAGTAATTTTCGAAAAAAAAACAAATTTAAAGAGAGTACAAGAAAGGTTTGTTGAAGGATATAAGAAAATGAATAATAATCAACCCAAAGTTTAATTCCTGACGGACTAGTTTCGCATAGATTAGTGATAATGTTATGGAAATAATTCATAAAAAACTGTACTATTCCAATAATCTGTCAAAATAATATTTTATAGATAAATTTAGACTTACGGGGAAGAAATAATGAATAAAGCCTGTCCAAACTTTGAACTACAAATGCTTTTTAAATAAGTATTTCTTATACAATATACTTTCAATATTTTGGACGAAAAGTATTTCCAATATAAATTGCATTAATATTAATTTGTAAAAATTAATGTAAAAAAGTATTTTAAATACAAGTTATGAAATACAAAATACTATTTTTTTATTTCCATGCTAGAAATACAAAATATACCTTAGCATTTTGCATTTTGTTGCTTAAAAATACAAAATACTTTTTGTCTATTAAAATGCAAGGTACTTTTTGCAAACTGCATTTTACCACTTCAAATACAAGAAAGGAATTATGTATTTTATCTTGTGTTGTAAAAACAGTAACTTTGTAAATTTAACTCGGCAGTGAGAGACTAGCAAATTAATAACGAGATCAAAGAGATTAATAACGAAATACACGGTTTAGTGCAATACAATATATAACAATTTTTATTGTTACTAGTCCATGTTATATTTCAGATCAAGCATCTTTAGGGTGGAGGGAAACTCCTATACGTGATGGAATTTGTTTAAAAAAAATTGAAAAAAGGAAGTTTTAGTTTCACTAAAATAAGAACTATTACTATTTGATTATTTTGACAAGGAAAGATTTTTCCAAAAAGTTGTTGATAAATATGTTAATATATGGTCTCAATAAATGGGCAATCTCAATAATTTTCTGTGTTAGTTCCTAAATTAAATAAAATTTAATAGATTTCAAATTTAAATTCTTAATCAATTTTTAAACTTGTTATGGTGAATATCTTAGCTTAAAAATGAATCCGATTTTGAACAGTTAAAAATAAATTAAAATAATACAAAACCGGAACAGATATTAAGTTACTCTCTTATAATTATATAAAATAATAAAGAAAAATATTAGAGATGAAGGTGAGTTGCTAGTTAAGAGGAAGCAACTTTTCAGGTAAAATGAAATAGTGGTTTACTTAATACTGTTCGGGACAATTTTTCTTACTTCAATATTTTATCAACGTTTCCATTTGAAATCAAGCGTTGTTATTTATCCTTTTATACAATTTTATTTGTTAACAGTGAAAAAAAAATTAGAGTTACTTAAAATAAAGTACATTTTTTAAAATATATAATATACTTATTCAACTTGCATAATTTATGTTATAAACGAATATCTACATTGATATGAGAACATCCATGTTTAAGAGTGACAACATTTTTGTGTTGTGAAGGGGTTTAATTAGCTATTCTTATAAAATTATACAATGTAATATATTTCTCATTTATCGATTTAAAAACTTAGTTTTAAAAATATTTGTTCGTTTAAAAAAAAAAAAAAACCATCTGTTTGTTTAAGCAACAAGATGAAACGTTTCCTTCTTACATTTTTATAGAAATTTCTTGAAAAGAAATATTTACGACCTGAATTATTCATTAGTTTTCTAATGAACATGAATCATTTAAGGTGATTCTACTAATAGGTGTGGTAATTTTCTAAGAAAACATTTACCAATATTATTTATTATCAGCGAAACAATTATTTTCATCTTGAACAGTTGAAAATATGATGCCTTACTTGAAAAAAATATTTTATCGCTGGTATGCATTTATACAAAATTATTATGTGTTCTTAATTATATACAATAAATTTTAGTTTTAAATTGTAGGATGTTTATCCCCGAAACATTGTAGTAAAAGATTTTTTTAAATTCGGAATTCTAGGCTACTTAATAAAATATAATCTGGTAGCAACTGTTAAAAGTTGAATATTTTATAACAATCGATATTAACATTACTACCTAATTGTTCAGGCACAGATATGAAGTAGAAACAAATGATTAGACCTTGTTCGTTTGGTGATAACTGTAGGATTACTGTAGGACTACAGAACGTACAGACACCAAAACCCTAGTTATTTTGGTATTATAAATACAAAACACCTTATCTTTCTTTATTGATTCAATAGATGTTTGAACTAATAAAATTGATATTTTAGTTACAGTTATTTTTCATTTCATATTTTTTTTAAAATCACTAGTTATGAGATCCAATAAGCACAAAGCAATTTAACAAAAATTCTGGTACAATTTAAATTTTATGCACAAATAAACGAAGAAATTAGCAAATTTTAACATATTTTAATATGCGGTATGTGTTCCAAATAAGAAAAAAAACGACTAGTAATTAATCAGTAGTTGCATTAATACGGGTAAATATAGTCAGTCTCATGTATTTTATCCTTAATTACTATTGTTATTTTAAAAATCATTTATCACACGATTCTGCCAAAATTGGGTAGAGGAACGTGTTTTCCACATTCTCACTTGCTATTTACGCCCCTGATTTTGTCTATATGGTATATTTAAGTAACTCTATAACTAATTCAAAAAATGAATATAAGCAGTATTTTTTTCAATCTTCCATTTGTTATTTTTTATATTTTCACATTTCAATTTTCATTTTTTTATATTTCATTGTTTTTTAGGTTATGTGATGTTTCTATTTTTATAATGAGGAGATCATTTGAATATAAATTGAAGGAAAAAGGGTTTTTACTTGAAAATGGCAGAACAGTAGTTCGAAACGTTGTTCTCTGGAAGAGAGTAAAAGTTTTGAAAACTATGAAGGAATTATTAACTGTTTTCAGCAATTAGAAAACAAATTCAAATAGTCTTGCCGAATTTCACACTGGCAAATGAGATTATAACACGTAAAAAAAAAATTCGTCGATCTATAAAATACAAGTGCTTCGGTAAGCTGTGAGTTGGTTCTGTTTGATGAAAATGTGGAAACTGTCAAATTAAAAGAAAATATTTAGTACATAGCAAAAATAGCGATTATAGTAGATATATATTTATATGAAATATGTTCAACTTTGTACTGTAATTTACACACCTGGGATCTTCAATTACTAAATGACACGAAGTTCAAGCGAAAATCTAGGTGAGGTTAAAATGGGCAATGATTATTAGTCCGGGAATCCATACGGTAAAACGTTATTTATTTTACACGAAGTTTCATTTAGTTCAAACTACTATGTTCTGAAGAAATAGCTAAAAAAATAACGTCTGTAACCATAAAACGCCGAAATAATAAATAGCGGCCAATGATATTAATGAAAACATTCAACTAAAAATTAATTTTGTTTTTATATAAACTATTCAAGAGGTACAGTAAATATCCTTGAAATTTAGGGATTGACTGACCATTTCAGATATACAATACCGGAAGTTCATTTTATTCTAAAAAAAAACTAGTAATTAGACTAATTTTTTATTCAGTGCACAATATCATTAAAGCTACCAACCGAACGAAAAAAAAAATATAAATATTTTAAAATATAGACAATTTACTAAAGCTTAATTCCTAATAAAGCTGTATACACCTAATAATTACTGAGATACAGTTATTCAATAACCAGTAATGAGTTGGTTATTAAATAAGTGTTTAAATAAATTGGCTATTTTTTTATATTAGGAATAAAAAAAATTATTCCGAAGAAGGCAATCATTACAAACTACTTCATGGTGAATTTATCCAGATTCAATTTGAGTGCTAATAGACATCTGTCTAATAGTTTAATAGTTCCTGAGGTATAGTTTTGTAAAAAACAAAATATTTTTTAAAATAATGAAAAATATTTTTATTTTTTTATTTATTTATATATTGATATTTACAACTGTATAAAAAAAAATACAACAAGTAATTTGATCATAATGACATAATACAGCATGTATGGAAACTACCCAGTAGTAGAACTCTAAAAACAGTTTACAATATAAGGTCACGAGGCCATCTTCTTTTCAGGCGCCTCGGAGGATTGCCAAGAATGGAAGAGGAAGCAAGGTTAGAAACTAGAGGGTTTGGGTGGTTAGGGAGTTTATTATGGAAGGAATAATATCGGGTTCGGCCTAGATCGGTTACATAAGGAACATTTAGGTCTTTATGGATGGTTTTATTAGTAACAAAATAAGGAGCATTGAGGATTTTACGAAGGATTTTATGAAAAATATAATCTTTATTTTCAAGTTCACTTATTTTAGTAAATATATTAAACTGTTGGATGTACGGATGTCAATTGGCACTAAAACTGAAGCTAGTTAAATGTACCAATATGGAATTCATATTTATTAGGAGTTGTAGTTTCAATGATATTTACCAAAAATAATTTACGAAATTTTTATTTTCATTATTTGGAAAAACATTTTAATTTTCAAATAACTATCTAATGAACTATTAGATTCGCAGATATCTAAGAGCACAAATTTTCTATCTGCGTGGCTAAAAAATATTGAAAAATCTAATGTGAAATGACTGGTGAATATTTCTGGTGCTTCCAAATAACATTATTAAATGAAGCCGCATAGAATTATGTAGAATAGAATATGCAGTATAGAATTATGGAGCCAGATGAATGCACTGAAAATTAGTTTGGTATAATTAATTTTGTAGAAGCAGTGGTTTCTATAATATTTATCGAAATAAATTTATAAAATCTAGATTTTTCTTTGTCAACAAAAAAAAAAAAAGGTTTTTGAATAGCTATATATCAGGACCTGATAGAGGTACAAAGCTCAACTAGAACTTAAATTCTTTGTAAACTTCCTGTACTTAAAGGTATTTTTTTATTATTGCTGGTAGCTTCAATAAAATTGAATGAAAAACTAATGAACAGTTTTGATTTTTTTATTATAAAAAAACTTCCAGAAATATTTCAACAGCAATTGTTTGTCTCTTTTAAAATGCGTAAGATAACGTTTAAATGATTATTTTCTATGTAATTTTCCATAGTTTCATATATTAACCAAACTAATTAAAATTAGATATTGTAAATGAATTATTAGCGAGTTTAAGGATTTCATTGGCCTGATTGCTAATGGCACATAGCAGATATAATCTTTTCAGAAATAACGAGAAAGCTGTGTGCCCTATTTCTTGATGACTGAATGTGTACACAAATTGTTATAGCTTAAACGCCATGCTTGTTATGTAAATGTTTCTTGTTACGTGACAGACGAAACATTTTAGTATAGTTGTCATTAAAAATGACCCTGCATATTGCGGGTGACGATAGGTAAAAAAGGAATCAATCATTTTTTTTAATGGAGAGTTTATTATTTACAATAATGGACGATTCTAATCGGCCAAAAAAAAAAAAATAAAATAAATGAAAAATCATAACCCCTATAAGAGTGATACGTACAACCCCAAAAAACGAATAATAAAAATAAATGATCTTCAGTCTATTATTTAAGGATTCGGGAACAAAATCACAGGTCACTTCAGGATGATCTTGGGAATTCGACATTACGATTCGACCGATTGAAAGTTTCATATTCTCTGTCTCGGCCGATTGTGAAGAATAAGGAAAATATAAAACATTTTAAATATAAGAAGATGTTCAGGGTGGCGGTCAAAAAAAGAACAAATAGTTATAAACTATCAAAGCCTATTAAAAAAAACAAAAAAACAATCCATATAGTTTGGGTCTTTTTTTATATATATAATTATTTGAAAATAATTAACTAACTATTGTATTAATATGTAGTGTATTTACGAGAAAGATACACAGTTAGCTAAACAATTATTTGATAATAATTGGGTCTTCTAATTAGTCCTAAAATTTGAAAGTGAAGATAAATTATAGTAACTAGTGAATAATTGTTTCAAATCAGTTTTTTTTTTAATTTTTATCAATTTGGTTTGCGTCATTTGCCTGGTTTCTTTAATGTTTTAGTTTTTTTTTTTTAGCCAACCATCGTGGTCATAAATTCCATTCGTTTCTTTCTGAGTAGAATAATATATTTTTTATATTCCAACAATCAATTGTTTTTTTTAGAAATATCTATTAAACATTGGATAATTTGGTTTATTAGCATAAAAAAAGATATCCAAGAGAATTGTTTATGAAAAAATACATTAAAGAACATAGAATATCTTTTTGTAATGTTCCAACAGTTGAACTACGAACTTAAAAAAAAAAAGAACTGTTTTTAATATACAACTGGTTGTTAACCGGTTTCTCATAGCAAATACATTGTTATAAAAAATTATTCTTGTTTTTTATTTATTTGCGATACCTACGAAATAGGGGAAGAAATAAA
>NW_027112099.1:1337164-1353926 GCF_000696795.3 Halyomorpha halys | reverse complement strand
TATTCTATTTCGCCAGTCATTTCATATTAGATTTTTTAATATCTTTTAGCAATGCAGATAGAAAAATATTCTAGATATTATGGTGTACATCATGAATTGTAATGAGCATAGAGAAGATAAGTTTAATGTAGATATCATAAAACTGGGTCATTGGCGAAAATTGTCGCTCTATTGTTTGATACGGTAATCGCTAAGTTGTGCATATCGTCTTTAGATATATCGAGTTAGCTTTTGCCTAGATAATTGATAAATATATTGGGCAATATTATACAGTAATAGTAGCAATGTTGAATCATACGGGAGAAAGAAAGATATGATACAAGATTATGGCGGAAGAAAAACCTGGAACTAAGAAAAAAATTATTTACAAATCCAAAATATTAATAGATGTTGTATCCTAATAAAAGGAAAATTTCCGAACATCATATGGTTCATCACTGGAATGTTTATTGTTAAGATTGAATTTTTAAAAATGTAAATGTATTCCAATCAGACTGAAAAAAAAATGTTTCAATTCTAATTGAAAGCCAATACCCATAAAAATACAAATATTTTATTTAAGAAAGAATTGTATTTCTATGGATATCTCCAGTTTTGATAATAAAAACTGGTCTTCACTATACATTCAATACACATTAAACTATTAAAAATTTTAAAATATGTAATAAACCGATTCTTGTATGTGAAAATTAAGAACAAACCAAAATCATTCAGTTTTTTATCAATTCTACAATTTACCTTCATTTGACCACCATACTCTGGATTTTAACATTTCAAATCAAAAATAATTATGCCATATTGTCCCTTCCGGTGAATACACCAGAAACGACAGGGCCATGACGAAGTACTCTTGGTTATTAAAGTTGTTACATAGAATGGAAACTAATCAATAAGTATTAAACAATAATAAATAATTGAGTTTCATACTCACTTCAACACTAAGGCCTGGAGCTTGATATGAGTCGTAAATAACAATGGCAAAATAAAGTAGTACTGAAAAGTATTCAGTACTAGAAGTACTGTTTTTGTAATTTCTGTTCAGCAAAGGTTTTTTTTCATTATCTTGGAAGAACGTGACACGACAATGAAATATCAATGGACTTACCTAATTTTCTATATAAAAAAATAAAGACCGTCAAATAAAAAGGACTACTTTTAGAAGTTTTTTTTTCGATTATAAATTTTCTCAGCTCCAAAATTATAAATGGGATGCGCAAAATGGCCTGTGCCCCTTCCTTTGAGGTCATTCTCGATTTTTCATGTTCGAATCCGTTTACTGTTTATATTTAGAGAAAAATTGTCTTCTATTTTTTATCGGTAAAATAGAGGAATTTGTGTTCGGGAAAAATCGATCGAACCACTAGTCAAAATTTTATGAAATTTTCAGGGATTGCGAGGGCTGGTACGCATTTCGTCTTATATCGATTTTCGCTTACGTACTAGCAAACCTATTTTCTTCGGCAAACAAATGGCTCTGAAAGTATTTCTAAGATGGATAGTTAAATTTGGAGGGAAATAAGAGATTTGTGTAGAATGGGCGTTGTATGAATTTAATCAGTTAACATCTATTATTTTATCAAGTATGCCTATACCTTATTTCGAACGTACACAATAGAAATATACAGAAAAAATATGATTTCCAGGAAAAAAAAAAAAAGAAGCTGTATTGGCCTATGTACTTAACTGACGTTTATTTCTTCAATTCAAATCGTTTCAAGAAGAACTAGCATAAAATTTTGACTAATTTTACGTGTAATTAAAAAATATGTAGTAAAAACTCGATTAATGCATGCTAAAAAAATTGTTACGTTTTGGGCATCACAAAACTTGTTTGAAATTTGCTCTTGCTCGTTTTTAAACGCCAGCTTCTTTATTAATCACCAGAGAAATACTTCCCCATACTACATTTCCACTTATAGGTTAAGTAGAAAAATACTTTGTTTTCGAGTTTTAATGGTTATGACAATAGACAGAACGTAATGACTGTTGTCGTGGGTGACAAAGACATTTATTTCTATGTATTTACGATCACCTGAAACAATGAGAGGTGGTTAATTATATGAAATAAAAAAAAAAATGCCGGTATTATAAAGGTATACCACAAATTTGTTAGTTTATGAACTAAACAGGCGTTAACTGAGTTTGAAAATTCAGTAGTTAGGGGCTCCCGGACTATTTCAATCGGAATAAAGTCTAGCTGTTATTCCACACTACTTAAATTGTAGATTATTGTGTCGAGTTTAATCAAAATCGTTAGAGTTGTTTTTCAGAGTATGGTAAAAAAGTAAGATATAACATATAATATAAAGAGGTATTTCTAGAGAGTTGATAACGTTGCTGCACGCACGCACGCATGTAATTTTATGGTAAATGGACTTAGGGAACCCTAAAACGTGTATTTTCGTGGAAAACTCAAATTAGAATTTTTTCATGATTGCAATGCTTACCCTTACTACATAGTCTATACAAAGGTAAAGTAATGCAAAAGTCACTATACATAATAAATATTGGAATTGTTCAAAAAATTATGTATAGAACTTTTGACATCTGTCAGATGAATTTAGACGAGGGATCGTAATCAGCTTTCATAGAAGTGCGACATTAAATTCGATTGAAATACTTTCCTTACCAAGCAGCGATAAGGAAAGTAATAATAGTTATTTATGGTGGGTATATTAATTTCTTAGAATACCTCTGGTGTTCTGGCCGTTTAATGATTAATTGTTCCATAAATGTCTAAAGGTTTAAAAATAAAATGTCAAAACCTTATCACAATATTTTTATTACGACGTTTCTATTCAATTCGAGGCCATTCTCTTTTTCTTTTTCATTTGTACTTTGTACCTGTCTTCTAGGAAGTGCCTCGGTCCAATTATAACATACCTACAAATCGATTTAAATAAAAAAATTTATCATAATATACGTATTTCTTTTATATTGATTTTTGTTAAAAATTATTTCATTAAAAAAAATAGAAAATGTGTTTTTATAAATAGAATATACAAATTATAAATTATAAATATACTTGTACAGTGATTCCCAAAGTGTGCGCCGCTTTTTTTTTTTTTTTTAAATCCTTTGGACCCCCACTCTCTGTTGTTCATATAAAGTGCCAAACACCCCAAAACCTGAGTTATAGGGAATGGGATTATTATTTCAAAAATTAGTTGGAATAATAAAAAAAAAAATTAAAAATCATTAGCCTAGCAATGTTAGTTAGTTATAGCATAGGATAAGGATAATTATTTCAATTTCTTCAATAAATTGGCCGATTCGAGAAAATATAATTGTCATCATGGATCAAAGCTTTACCCACGGTTAATAAAAATCGATACTTTTAATTAGGTCCTTTCAATGTTTCAAACGTATAACTTGAATAAAATTCATTCTTCATTGGACGTCAATGGGAAGATGTATAGCCGTAGAAAAAAGTATCATCTACCACTAATTGCTATCGCTTGTTTATCTAAAGCTATGTTTGATAGAAACAATAGCTCACTAATTATCGTAGAAAAATGCTATTTCAAGCTCAGAGTTCCAACAATTCTCTTTAACTGATTTAGCGATTTAGCTCGGTACTAAAAAAAAAGGAATGATTTATCTTCTATCCAAGGTTAGCACGACGCTGCAACAACAGTTCTCCAGCATTGTCCCGAGTAAAGAATAATCATAAATGTTTTATTTTAGTGCCTACAGTTTATGGATAATACCTAATTTTTATGTTCTGTTAAGTCTGATATCATTATCTTTCAATACTAATGAAATCTTTACTAAATTATATGATGAAATACCAATATTTTAAACAGCAGTAAAATTTCCTAATTTTATAGTTCCTTTACAATCTACTTCATGCGGTCAAATATCTTCTTCCAATCTTTATTTTAGTTTATATTTTATAAAGATGTCGAGATTTTCCCTAAATATATATATTTATTACCAAAAGCTATCAATACGATTAGAGTACGGCCACACAAGCCGTTATTCACCCAAGATCTTGCCCCCAAGTGCACATGCGAGTTATTATGCTCCCAACCCGGTATTTTACTGGTGGGGGGGGGGAAGAACTAACAGTGAACTGCTTGCAGAGAATGGTCGGTCAATATCTCATGATATGAAGGCAAGGAGGTTAATATGGGCGGGACACGCGGCTCGAAGCAATCCATCAGGACGCCTCAACACAACAATGAATGCCAGTATAGTTGACAAGAGACAACACGAGATGCCAAAAACCAGGTGGATAGATAGAATTAACAAATATGTGAAAGAGCTGTATGCAGAAAACTAGAAAGCAGAATCCCAATACAGACAGAGAAATAAAAAATCGAGCAGCCAAGATCTTCAAGCTCTGTAGAGCCAAAAAAAAAAAAAAAAAGAAGAAAAGAAAAAAATTGTTTTATAAAAAAAAATTCTAAAAAAATTGAAATAAAATTTTTTTCAGTTTGTAAAGTTTTGTAGGGTTCTTTTGTGCCATATTCTGCATTTTTTAACCACTTCAGGAGTAAGAAAAGTCTGAAATTTATGCGTCAGCTTCATCATAGTAAACTGAAAGAAAAAGCTTTTAGTTTACGCTGTATTGATGTCTATTAGTGTTTAATTTTGGTCGTAAAAAATTTCAGCTAAAGTTTTGGGTACTTAGAAAGATTTCGTACCAAATTATAAAATTAATCATACACAACTGAGAATCAATATCAATGGTACAATTTGAGACTGTTATATAGAATAAAATAACCATTAAAACATAAAAACCAGTGAAATATATGGACAAAATAATTTTTGTTTAAACATTCTATGAAAACGACCGATGCATTTTGTTTTCAAACCTAAAATACATTATATCTTTTAGTAGTAGTATAAAACAATTAATAAAAATAAAGTAAACCAGAAATTTTTATTAAAGATGAATCAAGACCAAAATAAATTTTAATTAGGCATGCATTTATAAAATTACTCATTGAAAGGATTTTGAAAATAATTATAAAATAAATAAAAAATTGAGGGACCAAGGACGACAAATGTATACTTCTTGGTTCTTAATCACAGATGAAATTTGAAAACATTTGTTTTAAACATAACTAATCAGTTATAACCCAAGTTATAAAAGGTTTTAGTTAAACTTTATTTATTTCCGTTTTCAGGATTTAATAACATTGTTATCACTTCTTTGTTGAATTCAAAGAATATGGATCATCCGGACAACTTTTGGGGTTTGTTTTTTTTGTCCATTATGAAATTTTAAAATAAAAATATTTACAATCAACAGTTTTTTTAATAAAAAATTTTACATTGTCTCTTAGTAAAAAATTTGCACACTTACATAAAAATAATTTAATATTTTACTACATCTATTTCACTAATTTATAACCATTTACAAATCTAAAATATTTCGAGATTAAGCCAGATTTCCTTGTTGTTATTTTATATTTTTGCCTTAATTTACTATTATTTTGTGGACACGTTTCATCTTAATTGAAACAATTTTTTATATATTCCAAACTGAATATAGATCCTTATTAAAAAAAAAAACAAAGAGACAAACACAAGTGACAAATATTCTTGGAATATTAAACCAGTGGATTCTAGTAACGATGAAAAAGTCTGTTTTTTTGTTATCTGTAAAAGAATAATCTTGTAATAGAGAATGTTCAGTGTTATTAATTTCAACTTGCATTATTCCAGGCTGTCATTTCATTATTCAGCCCTTTGTTTTTCCACCTGACCAGTTTGAATTCCAATTTTTTATAAATATTACTATATTATATTACCTTTATGTTTATTAATATTTAATTTATATACCTTATATTATTTTACCTATGTATATTATTTTATATAAAATTTGAACAAAATGAATAGCCTGATCAGTATGACCTATACATTTTTAATCAAACTTTTTAAGTTTTTCTACATTGACTTATTACTTGTAATTGTTTTGGTTAATAGTATATTTGTATGTAGAATTCTCAATTAATAAGCGGAAGAACATACATTTTAAATTTTTGAAGAAATAAAAAATTTTGCTTGGAAGAATACTTTTAAATATTCCTTTCTGCATAGAGCTCTTGCATATTTTTTCTAGACTTAAAGTTAATGTAGCTTAAGGAAGTTAATCATAAAAAAAAAAAAAAAAAAAAAAAAATCAGCCTCCATAATAAGAATATAAAATCATTTAGTACAATTAGCATCTTCATAGCTATTCTACTACAGACAAAATCTTTTGTTTTTAATCAGAGTAGTTTCGTTTTTTATTTATGTTTGCATAAGTGTTTAGCGAGTTTAATTTGATTTAAACAAGGTGAGATAAGCTTTCCATGTATTACTATTATAAATTAAACAATTAAGTTCATTATTGCATGGTTTGAGTGTTTCATGCACATTTAAAGCACGATTTTGCACATTTGGGGATTTTTGCTGCACATTTTTCGGTTTTTCACTGCACAAAAATCCCATCTCTAGTTATCACTCTTGGGGGATGGGCACGCCTAATAATTTTCTGTTGCTTTTATTTGACTTTTATTCTAGTTTTGGCATATGTTTAATATGTTGCTATTACGGATTCTATCTTTACATTATTGTGAAGTTAAGGGTAAATTTAAAAGAATTTTTAATACTTTCCTTGTTCAGTCCAATATTCACATTCAACACTCAAAAACTAATGTTATATGTGAAAATTGGACTGAACAACACTTAAGATCAAGAATATTCATAAGTCTTTGAACAAATGAAACGTGTCCACAAGAAGATCAAGCAATTTTAAATTGTTAACAATAGCTTGTATATGTCATAGTAAATAAATGGTGTTTTTACTTCATGAAGAAAACAAAATACATTGTATTCGTGCAGTTCTATCCTTAGACATTAGTTACACGCGGACAACCACCTCATGGATGTCCCCCTCCCTCCCTCAAAAAAAAAAAACACCTTACCCTTACTATATATTCTATACAAAGGTAAAGTAATGCAAAAGTCTTTATACATAATAAATATTGGAATCGTTAAAAAATTATGTATAGAACTTTTGACATCTGTCAGATGAATTTAGACGAGGTATCGTAATCAGCGTTCATAGAAGTGCGACATTAAATTCGATTGAAATACTTTCCTTACCAAGCAGCGATAAGGAAAGTAATAATAGTTATTTATGGTGGGTATATTAATTTCTTAGAATACCTCTGGTGTTCTGGCCGTTTAATGATTAATTGTTCCATGAATGTCTAAAGGTTTAAAAATAAAATGTCAAAACCTTATCACAATAATTTTATTACGACGTTTCTATTCAATTCGAGACCATTCTCTTTTTGTTTTTCATTTGTACTTTGTACCTGTATTCGAGGAAGTGCCTCGGTCCAATTATAACATACCTATACATCGATTTAATTTTTTAAAAAATATCATAATATACGTATTTCTTTAATATTGATTTTTGTTTTAAATTATTTCATTTGGGGTTTTTAAAAGTGTATTACCTTCTATTTTATTACCTTCTATATAACAGGTTAAAATTAAGTTCTTCTTTCATCTCATACGTTTTGAATTTTTTTTTATGATAGGGAATCATATCATCAATCAAGTGACAGATTCCTCCAGATTGGCGCCCCCGATTTTTTCTCGATTCGCTCGACCCTAAGGTCTGCACTGTATTGATGGTCAATAAAGAGTATTTTTTTTTTCATATTTTACACAAATCGTTTACCTATAATTTTAGAAGATCGAGGTTCAAGTATTGAATCATGAAGAAATAAAATGAATAAAAATAAATTTATTTCAATATTTTTGTATTTACATTTATGCTTAAGACATGTTCGTCCTAAAGGAGTGATGACACCACGAACGGTTCTTAGCAGAGAAACACCAGGGCCCTGTTTCATAATAATGTATAAACTAATACTATTAGTCTTTTAGATTTATCTTAATTCAATTACACAGACTTCTACAATAGTAATTTGTACTTTAGTATTTTTTAATTCCTACAATATCACTAATAGTCATCCCTATCATTAAAAAATAAGTATTTGTATTATTACCACACTAGTTTCTACACTTGTACTATGAACTAATGGTATTAGCTTTCATTATAAAACAGGGCCCTGGAGTAGCTTAATTATGCATACGACTTCTTTACGACTCTGAGTAACAATATGTACTTTGGCCTAAAATACATAGTTTTTCGATCTCGAACGATTTTGCTTTAAGATATTTCTTAAAACAAACCTTAATTATTAATGGAATAAAAAGGAAATTTGTTGTTCAACATTTCGCTTTGAACAGCAATGATGAAGCCCTGCAAAGTGGGACGAAACGTCGGACATTAAAATAGTTATAAACTATTTGTTCTTTTTTTGACCGCAACCCTGACCATCTTCTTATATTTAAAAAGGAAATTACTTTTTTGAATGAGTAAACGGTAGTAGTTGCTTAAATTGATAATAGATCGCATTAACATTGATCTCCAAACTTTTAGCTAAATCGGACGAACCGTTTTCGAAATATAAGTATATCAGGAAATGCTTGTGCACATGCATAAGCGAAAGTAGAGGATGCAGTTGGCTAAAATTTTTATTGAACCATATCAACACTGATCTACAACTTTCTTCCAAATTTAGGCCAAATTTTAAAATAATTTTCCGCATGGTAACTTTAAACCAGCGCCATCCCTGAAACTTCCATCAAAATCAGATTAACGGTTCGATCGATTATGCTCTGACACAAAATTGTTTCGAATCTGAGGATAGATATTTTTTTTTTGATACCAAATACAAAGCTTCGGCAGTGGGGAGCAAAACATATTTAATCATAAAGTATGATAATAAGAGTTATAAAATTCTCTTAAGGAGTCTTCAATTATTAAATATTCTTAGCAACACCGAAACTTGACCTAAAATGCTTTTAAACTGATTACTTGTGTACAACTAAATATAATCAAATATCGAGCCCAGCAGTTTCAGATCAATATAAATCATTTCAAACAAGTTGGTGGTGAGTAATAAAAGTATACGGAAGAATTCTATGGTGAAAAATTGTGGAAAATTAACTAAAAATAGTTCCACCAAACGAATCGCTAATGATTAAAACAGTCATTGCTTACTGTAGGCAACTTTAAATAGCTCTACCACATTATTGTGGCGAATTATTAATTTATAAGATAGTAAACTTGGAAATTGGATAGTAAGTCTTATAAATTGGTATTTTGTTTTCTAGTGAGAGAGCTGTTTCATTCTCAAGTTTTCCCACCCCCCTTATTTAGGTATTTCAATTTAAAAGATATAACATATAAAGTAATTCTAATAAACTATTCGATGAGAACAATCATATTTATCGTGTATTGTACAGGTTACAAATAAAAAAAAGTCATGAAATGAAATGGCTCAAATTTTTACTAAATATTATTAATATTTATTGTGAAACTTTCCCGCCCCCTTACAGTCCTTCTTAGAGCGGGCCGCTACGTCGATGCCGCGCAGGCTGAGTGTGACACATAAAATATAAATTATGTGGTCGTAAATATTTGTGGTCTCAAAGAAATATCTTCATTCTTCTTATATGAACGAACAATGTCGCTTTGTTTGGTAATAGTTTCCTATTACGCTATAATGTTTTTAATAATATACAATTTATTTATAATGACAAAACATCCAGATTGCATTATTAAGTTTACTGTAATTTAGGCCGAAAGGTTAGTAACATGTTTGCGAAAAGTTTCACACATTTTATAGAGCTTCGAACCTTAATAAAATTATATATTTTACTTTCCAACACATATCATGTTCATTAAGGTATATCAATAAAAATTGATTTAAATTTGTAAAATTTCAAAACAATAACTAGTAATTTTAATTGAAATAAAATAACAAATCGAACAATTAGCAAACTACGACCAAATTATAAAAAGACGTATAAATATACTTTTTAATTCCTGTTGAAAAATAATAGAATCCAGTTGAATCGGGGTTATAATTCTGTAATTAACAAGCCGTTATATTAATAAAAGTAATGAAAGGTTATTAATTTTAATATGTATTGGATTATTGTGGTTTTCAAATATGACATTTGTTATAACATGCTGCCATTTTGAGGAAAAAATTATTATAAAATAAATGACTTACAGCAAGAACAAATGCAGGTGTATCTTCAAAGTTTTAGGCTGTTATCGTCATCTATAGTGCCATTAAAGCCTATATAAATATCTTAAATTGTAATATGTATTAAAATCCGTTTATTGACGGAAATTGATCAAATAAAAATATTTCAAAGCTGTATCAACTGATTTAGTCCTTGATGGGACTATTGGTACATGACCCCATTGTCATGACCCTTATTATACACGATAATTATTGATCCTAATGGTTAAGTACTAATTCATATATATATTCCAAAAGGGTCGGATCTCAGATACGGCGGACCTCAGATGTATGTAGCTGTCCCAGCAGAATTATAAACATAATATCTTACGACTCTGACGAGCGATTCTTATATTTCAGCACTAATTCGTGTCTAAAATTCAACTCGAAATTCCCAAAGTTCCGAGCTAAAATACCTTTGAACTAGCAGAATGGTACACCGACCCATAATCCTGATTAATTCATATATTTTTTCCAAAATTCTGAAATTCCAAAAGTGCTCTGCCAGCGAAATGCACTCGTTAATGTTTCCCGTTATAAGAATCAGTCAGACATTTATCAGACAACTCAACATTCTTAAACTATCGATGTAAATGACTCAGGTTTCTCGTGAGTCAAACTAACCTGTTGGAGAGAGGGAGGAGGTAATAATATAGCTACTGATAATTGAACAAGAACTGATGCTTCATTTTAACGGGTGAGCTGTTGTTTTAATATTGAATTTTAAATTGGCTTAAAAAGAAATACTTAGAACATGCTACCTTTACCCTTCGTCGTAAACCTAGCAGTACAAGAGCCCAGAAGAAAAAAAGGCTAAGAAAAAATCTCACCCCAATTTTTGATTACTTTAATAAAAACTATGTATAATTACTAGTCAAAACTGATGAGTCTGCCTAGTATAGGTAGGGGGAATAAAAAATGGCGGCTGTTTCAAAACCTTAAAAAAATACTAATTTTTCATTCGGAGCTCTGAACAACTATAAATCAATTTATTTTAGCAAATTTCATGAAAACTACTACTCCTACGAAAATAAATGCTATAAACTACTTTATAGTTCATTAAACTAGCTTTAATTTGAGTGCTAATAAACATCTGTACGTCACATAGTTCATAAGATATTGATTTCTCAAAATAAATTAACTAACTACTGATATTTCAGTACGTTCCATACAACATTTTTATGAAATGTTGCTGTTTAAAGAGCAATATGTCGAAAACTATTAAACTTAAATAGCTCTATAAGGGCTTACATTTTAGTAAATTTGCTCTTCTTTAAATGACGTTATTTTAGGTTTTCTTGTGTTGTTGCTACTTTTTAAGATATAGTGCTTCGAATGAAAAATTAACTTTTTTTAACGTTTTGAAACAGTCGCCATTTTTTATTGCTTCTACCTATACTTGGCAGACACGTCAATTTTTACTAGTAATTATAGCTAGTTTTCAATTAATTAATAAAAAATTGGGGTGAAATAACTGCCTTTTTTCTCCTCTTGGGCTCTTATACTATACTGACTGTTATACAGCAACCTTTAATAATGTTGCTCTTACTCCTGTAGAACAGATCCGCTACCTTGAACTACATCTGGACAGATGACTAACCTGGAATCCTCAAACAAGACTGGAAACTGCACGTCGATTTCCATTATTACAGCACTTACTTGACATACGGTCTGAACTTCCTATTCATAACAAAAGACTTATCTACATAACAATTATAAGGCCTATCTGGACATACGGAGTTGAGCTATGGGGCTCCACTAAACCTTATAATTCCTCTCATATCCAATCTTTATAATCCAAAATCCTCCGTAAAATCCTCATTTACTTTGTCACAAGTACATACATAAAAACCTTAATGTTCCATATGTAACCGATCTAGTCCGAACCAGATATCAATCCTTCCACTATAAACTCCATAACTACTCAAACCCATTAGTTTCTAACCTATCTCTTTCCTTCCTGACAATCCTCCGATGTGCCTGAAAAGAAGATGGCCACGAGACCTGCAAATGCAAAAACGTCATTAGAGTGCTACCAACGGCTTCTCTATTAACTCTAGTTTCTCTATATGCCTGTATCACCGCATTATAAACTAAAATCAAATTTACTGGATGTATGCATATGAATGTACACACAGTATACAGTAATAGATGGCAATAAATAAATAAAATAACAAAAAAAGAAGAACATTCTACAGCGTCTTAATAACCACTACAAATGAACTTAAATTAGTCATAGACTGCTAATTTTTTTTATGTTACTATAACTGGTTTTGTAATAATTTACAATCCTAAAATATGTTACGATTTTTTTTTTTACCTTGTCCGAAACTTCGATGTAAGTGAATTGACTAATAGAGAAAATGGGAGTATGGTGGGTAATTTTAAAATTACAGGACATTACCGGACCCAAAGGGAACATGACGCCTTCTGTAGTCTTCAGTAATCTTCATAGTCATTATATGCTCTACAACGTACGATTTTTGTTTTTAGAAAGATGATTATCGATATTTATAATCATGTAAGTCATTTATAACTTTATGATTTATCTAATGTTTTGACATGGTCCACATAAAATGAAAAAAAGAAAGGAAATCTTTGTGAAAATAGTGTTACTATTACTCTCAGGAATAATAAATGGAAAACAGAAATGATTATCTTACAAAACTGAGGTGTTGTATTTTTTTTTTCCTCCTGAGTGTAATTGTACAAGACAAATAAATCTTGGAGTTTTTAAAAACAAATTCTCTGTTTAATGTTATATACATATTTTAGCATTGCGACCGGTTTTTATTACAAACTTAACGATTATTTAAGTGTTAAAAGAAATATTTTTCTGTTCTTTATTTTGTTTTAATAAATGATAAAAGCATATAACACTACTTTTTGAAGGGTTCCAAAGACTCGGAAAACGGTGGAGTTAAAGTTTTTTTATTTGTACGTAAATTTTATTAAGTGGCGGTCCCACAATATGAAAAACTTGACCCCCAACTATAGTTAGAATAGGTTGGTCACCTGTAGATAACCACGCGAACATCACCTTCGACGTAGATTACCTTTAAAAAAATGTAGTCTTTACGGTTCATTAATCATTTTCCTATCTAATACTATATGAATTATCAGTACATGATATTTAAAGAAATATCGCCTCAACTTTTGTTCCGATTTTTGCTGTCAATGTGTTGAATATTTCGAATCACTACACAAAGATGACACGATATAGTAACAGCTGAACTAATAAGAAAATTAAAATGAGCACAGCGTTATGTGCAAACATAGCATATATATAAAAAGCCATAGTGCTTGCTAAATTTACTATGTCATGATAAAATCTAAAACTATAATTTTTAAGAATTACTTCTGAAGAACTAATTTTTTTTTTTCAAGGATCATAAATTGGATATGAAGATAAAAAAAAAATTAGAAATTAAATAGAGGCAACAAAAATAGTCGTATTCATTCCATCGATAATAAAACCTACTAGTACTGTTATGAATTTATGGCGGTAGACACTAATAAAAGTTATCTACTATTTTTATTAACAATCTCACATATCTGGTAATACTGAAGGATCAGATTTCGATTCTAAACTGCTTATCGATTTCAGTTTCTTAATGATCAATTAAAACGACAACGTCGTTTAAGTGCCTATTTCATCTTTATCAAGATAGCTAATTTTTTATATAATGGTTTTACCAGGAATATTGAAAAACATTATAGAGCTGGTTGTTTCCCATAAACTTATCCGCCCTATCAGAATGATAATGAAACAGACGAAATATCTTTTCCAGATTAGGAAGAATCTGAGTTAGGAATTTGAAAGCATCGAAATCAGGCAAAGATATACATCAGAGTGCTTGATGTTTTGTCTCCCTAAGAACATTTATTTTTATACCAGATCGGCCTGATGGGCCTTACATGGTTGATATAACTTATATTATATACATTTTTTAACAGTTGATTATGAGGGGGTATAGTCATACAAATCACACCCCTAACTATATAAAAATGTTCTTATTAAAAGAAAAAAAAAGAAAATAAATAGATAAGAATAATGCTTCTTAATAAAAGAAGAAAGTAAAGTTAATAACAAAAAATAATGATATTGGTTCACTTTAATAAAACAAACAATTGTCTTCTAATCGTAAAAAGAAACAAGTTAATTTGAAAAAGGGAAGGGAGAAGAAAAGAGAAAAAAAAAAATAATAATAAGTAAATAGAGGTAGTGTGACTATGAGTTAATTTTATATTTATAAAAAATTTATAAAAGAATGTCCTGCAGCAGTCTGGACTTCAGTCTTCGGGTTGAGGTTGGGTTTCCCAGGTCGTAGCTCCTTTAACTGTCGGCAACTGGGAGTGAAACTTCAGGAACAGTTTTTTGATATAATCTTTTATTGACTCCATTTGTAATTCTCGAGTAGCATTAACTGCGATTCTTAGGACTTCCCTAAGGAGAGATAGTGCAGAATATATAGATCTATAGTAGATGATTGTACAATCCTGAAAGGACTGAGGAACATACTGAAATTCTTTGAAGGCCTGAGTGTAGTTTTTCTCAACTGAAATATTGCCAAATTATTTATATTGGCAAGAGGCAGCTAAGATGTTTGAGCTTGCTTTTAATTAAGATAAAGCAAAATATATAGATATACGAGGGAATAGTTCTTAGGTAGATTTAAGATTGTATAACCATTGAACTAATTTCAATATTTGTTATATTAAACTGTAATATTCATGTAATGATGTGTCGTAAGAGGACATTGGTAGAAAATGTCTATTAACAATAGCTTAGTATGAAACGAGGCGGATTATGCCAGTGTGGGTTCTAACAAATGCTACCTGAAGAGTATCTTTTTTTTTAATTATTAAACAAATATCTGCTTTTAACAATAATGTTTTTCTTTAAACAGTTAATATTTATTTGTCTGCGGTCTCGAAAAATGAATCTTGAAACTCCCACATTTGTTAGTTGCGGCAACTCAGGTACCCGCCAGGGGTTGGCAAAAAACACCATGAAGCCCACTTTCCGGACTTGTCCCTTCCACAAAATGCCAATACGAATATTTGGAATATCTAGTATGGGGAAGGAATTGTGAAAATTTTCGTATTCCAGTTTTCGACGGACTCTACGTTTTGAAGTTCTCCAGAGTACAAATAACCAAGTCACGTTGAATGGTCTGTGTGTACGTGCCTATGAGTGTGGGTTGGCGAACAGCCAAGCTCAAAAACGAAACTGAAATTATATACTTGAATGGATATAAGCCTGAGCTGTTACAGCAACTTTTTCGTTAAAATGAATCAACCGAAAATGCCACTTTATGTAATCGAACTATACTTTTGGTAGGATTTTATTTTTTTAACTGGCTCTAACGATTTGACTAAACTCAGAAAATCATTGTACAATTATGTGTTCTTTAATATAGGATAGCCCTTATCTTCACTAAAGCAGACTAACAGGGCTTAATTCTGATAAAAACTAATTAATTCTGAGAAAAACCTTAATTTGTGAAATAATTAACAATCTCACATTCTTATATGAAATGAAAATTGGATAAACGTAACGAAAGAATTTGGTTATTACTTTAAGGTATAATAGAAAAAAGTATTTTTTCGAGGTAGAAAACACGTTTCAAGAAAGAAGAGTAGAAATATAGACTTATTGTTATAAAAATAATATTTAAATTAGAAAATCGTAGAATGAAAGACCTGGGCCCTGTTTCATAATAAAAGCTAATAGTATTAGTTCATAGTACAAGTGTAGAAACTTGAATGGTAATAATACTAATACTTATTGTTTTCATGATAGGGATGACTATTAGACATATAACAGGAATTAAAAAATACTAAAGTACAAGTTACTATTGTACAAGGCAGTGTAATTGAATTAAGACTAATAGTATTAGTTTGTACTTTATTATGAAACAGGGCCCTGTTGTAACACGAGCAAAACTGCCGTGCGCACGCGCAGCTTCACCATATCTGATCCATCTTTTTATTTCACTATAGTTACTAAATAGTTTTTAATTTATTTTTATCTGCATAAAATCATTGGTTCTATTTTTTTTAATTAGTTTATTCTATAACAGTTTAGCACTTAATAGAGGTTTAAGAGCAGATTGTAAATATTAGTAAACTGTTGTATTTCTGTAATACTTTTGCATAAGAAAATTATTAAAATATTCCAACAAGAAATATTATTTTCTTGAAGCTGTTGATATTGGAGTTAGTTAAAATGTCAATTGAAAGGCTCATTTGGATAATTAGTGTGAGAAATTTAAACCACAGTGAATAATACAGAAATGCTTGTCGTGAAACTCATGATTAATTCCAACTTAAAATGGGTGACAAGTAAAAGTTGTGTGATGTAATATGTATATATAATATATAAATATGTAAAAACATGTGGCAGTAGGTAGCTCATTGGTAAGGCAATGGACTACGAACTCCAAGGACCCGAGTTTGAATCCAACTGTACCGGATAATTATTATCTGTTACACTATAGCCGCGAGTCAGCCGTGAGGGTTCGGTAGCCCTCCGGGATCTACCCATCCTCCATAATAGGGGTATTCATGATCTTTGGTTTAACATGTTAAAGCGTGTTAAATGGAAAAACTCATGTTAAATCGAAAAAAATTGCCTTCTTTTACCG
>NW_027112099.1:1329961-1333544 GCF_000696795.3 Halyomorpha halys | reverse complement strand
ATAACATTTAACATGGTAAAACATTTAACATTTAACACAACATCATGAATACCCCTAATGTAGGTACTCTTAATTGGGTAAAAATTTGCCAGGTCGACCGTGTCTGACTAAATCACTCCCTTGCACAACCGTTGGTCTAGTAACAGTACTCCCTTACAAAGTATAGCACCCCTGACGCTTCATGGGTTGTAGCGGTACAGATTTAATTTAATTAATTTATAGACATAATAAGTATATATGTTTATATACGATAACTTAAAAGTAAACTATTTTACTGTCTATTTTTCAAAGATTTTTATTTTATTTTTAAGAAAACACTCATTCAAAAACAAAATATCGGTTAACTTTTGCCATAGTTAGTGCTTAACGTTTTTTGCTCTGAGCGAGGGGCCTTTAGAAGCGCAAGGTCGAAACACTTGTTGCTTCTACTACTTGGTAATCCGCCCCCAAAATATAAATATTATTTAAATATCTGTAAATTAGTATTAAACTATTCTACTTAAATATGCGATTTATTTTTAAATATCTTAATATTTCAAAAGTTACTGTTAGGAATTATCCTCTAATATTATGGTTTAATTTTCAGCCTTGGTATTAATGGCTGTAGGGTTTTTCCTATTGATAGACTAAAACAACAAATATTTTTCCTGCCGCACTTGTGTTTGAGGAACATTTACATTTACACTGAAACCTAAGATATGTAATGGGTGATCGATTGTAAAATTGAACGCTCACAAAATAATTGCGTTGTATTGCGTGGTTTTACAGAGGAACGGTTAAACAAGTGAGGTTTGAAGTTTGCTATGAAAGTTTTGTGATTTGCTATATCGGAATGCTGTTAGAAACGTTTCAAAACTAGTTGAGTCCTTTTTTTGGAAAATGTTGTTCTGAAAATGCTTTTTTCTGTCTATAAGTAGTATATAAATATTTTTTAAAACCCTTTCAGTACAATAAATGTATTATCTTCGGAATGCTTACAGTGAAGCTAATTTTTTTTCCTTGTTGATATAAGATCTGAGATACGTAAAAATTAGTTATAAAATTAACTATAGCTGAATTGTTGTATATACAATGTTTATTCATAAATGAACCATTAATAATCAAAATTATATCTGTGATAATTTTGACATGGTTTATTTATTACTAATTTTTGTTCAGTCCTGTATATGATAAAGTACTCAGTTGAATAAATTTGGCTATATAAAGTCAAGAATGCTTGACAAGCATGCATGACTAATATTTTGCGCAAGCATGCTTGTTCTTGTGTATAGTTAAACAGACCCCCAAATATGCTTGTGCAAAAGAATTATGCAGGCTTGTGAAGCAAGTTTGAGGGCGTATAGTCTTCAGTCACTATCCGGCAGTCTTCTATATAGATTGTTAGGGTCAATATTAGTGAACTGGTATTAAAGGTTAGTTTTTTAGTGGAAATATTTGTGATGATATGAAGTAAGTAGTTACGATAAAAAAAAAAAATAATAAATAGATGTAGTAAAAGTAAAAATTAGAAAACGACATGTAATCCACCCTCTCCGCACTAGGATAACTTTACTTATCTTACTTTTAAAACATACACTTAAAACGAGTATTGGTCGATGCGCCACATGTCAAAACGACATGTCACAATCTCTCGAAGGAGAACGTAAAACCTAAAATAAAAGAAAGGAAAGCATCCCAGGAAACCCACCCTTTAAAAAAAAAAAAGGGTGGGTGGCCTGACCCTTTAAATTCCGATTAGCAACAGTCTTGTCTTACCTTTCTTAAAAACAAGACGAGGAGACTTAAGTTATAAAATAACTTAAATCGTGTAACGTTGAAAAAGTGGCTAAGATTGGAAAGCATCTAAATTTTTGCCCATGTATAAAAGTGACGAATAGGCTCTTCAATATAAGTTTTGTCTTTCTTTGTGCAGCAAGTTATGCCATCTAGATATTCCTGAAAAGATTATAAAGAAAGAATACATAAATAAATTCTTTTCCCAAAAAATGCTAACAAGTGCTGAATAAGATTGTTCTACACCAAGAAATATTTTTCCTGCTTATGTAGAGAAGAATTGGAAAAATAAAACTTGTTTTTAAGTAATGGCGGTTGATAAGGCTGTCGTTGGCCACGAGCTGTCAGGGAATGCTAATATCGCTTTTTACTTTTGTACTTAGCTTATCTCGACAGTTCGAACAAATGGAAGCTGATAAACCAGTCTCTCTATTTTTGCAACTTCTTTAAAATTATTACAATACTTCGTTAGAATGTATTTATTCAGTGAAATTAGTACTTGTGGAACTTGTATCCTGTTGGTTAATTTGGATACTATAAAAGTTATTAATTTGAATAATCTCTGATTTGATTGTATAAAGATTGTGCTTTAAGATTCCTCCTCCCCAAAATCAAGAAAAATATTGGACTTGTTAAATAATTTCATTTTGTTTTATATCGTTCTTCACCCTCATATACACGCACCTCACTGACAACGACATCTGCAGAAATTTCAAGACTTCATGCTGTGTTAAATTGTCAGTACTACAGTATCCACCTCATACTTGATATTCCAACAGCTCCAGAATTTATCAAGAGAAGACACGCGAAATTCCTGGATTCGTAATATGAAACCAATCCTTATTTCAGACTCTGACTTCAGCATTAGTTTGCTAGTTCTATTACATTATCAGTTCAATTATAATGGCATGAGAAAGACTTATAGAGAAACAATCAGGCGACTCGGGGGATTGTCAGCAATAGATGAGGGAGGTTAAAAATTAGTGGGTTTAGTGGTTAGAATCTAAGGATTAATATCTGATTCCGGTCAGATCGGGTAGGAATGAAACATTTTAACGTCCTAAAGGATAATTTTATTTGTGACAAATCAAGAATTATTGAGGATTTTGGATTGGACATGGAAAGAATTTGATGGATTAGTAGAGCCCCAAAGCTAAACTCTGTATATTCAGATATGCCTTATTCGTATTATAATCATGTAGATAAGTTTTGGTAATTTTTGAAGTATAGATCGTTTGTCTAGTTAGTTTTGTACTATTCGGAATCGACGTGCACTTTCCTATCTTTTCAGTCTTGTGTGGGGATTCCAAGGTAGTCGTGTGTCCGAAAGGTCGTTCTGTTCGACAGGGTTATTCAAAATTTTAAAACAATATAGTATATTTATGATTGATAAGATGTGTTTTTTCCCCTACCATTTCAAAGAAAGATTACATTTTAAGCCGTTTTAATGAGTGAAATTTGAATATATATAAGAAGATGGTCAGGGTTGGGGTCAAAAGTGAAACAAAAATAGTTTACAACTATTTATTTTCCGACGAATATATTGTTGCATTATATTTGTAAAAATAATTAAAAAAGCCTCGTGGAAGACTTTCTACTATGAAAGAAAAAAATAACAACACGTATAAGAAAAAATAAATGTGATTAATTGAAACTAAAATTTTTTTTTTTGAATTGATAGATTTATTTATTGATAGACATTACAATCTGCCACACAGCTGTGGGCAATAGATAATAGTGATGAATGATATCATACATACTAAAATTAAAAAAAATAAATAAAATAAAAAAAAATAAAAAAAAGAAGAAA
>NW_027112099.1:1276813-1329894 GCF_000696795.3 Halyomorpha halys | reverse complement strand
AGACAAGATGAACATAATCAGACTATCTTTATGAAAAATAAATAAATAAAATAACGTAATGATAAAATAATATATACAATATAAATATAAACTAAAATAAACGCGTAACTATTTTGTCCTTTTCCATATTGGAATTGAACACCGTGAATCAATGTTAAATCGGATCAAGTCCCCAAACTTAAGTACCATTTTGGAGTTCAAAGGACTAAAACCCAGAAGTACCGAACTTTTACATTAATAAGGAAAACTATCATTGTTTTTTAACTATACAGATAAATTTAATCCACAAAGAGGACACATTTGAAAAACAATATAGTTTTTTAAATTATCAGGATTTTTACAACGGATAATACACTTATGGATACAACTAACGCAACGCCATTAAAATTTTAATATATTTAAATTTATTCATAATTCCAAACCAAAACAAGGTTCAGTTGTATAGATGACTCATTTAAAAAAAAATCTGCCAAGCACATGTACCAGCATAGCGTCTTCACTATTTTAATGGGTAAGTCCATGATCACCTATACAAATTAGTCATCTCATCTTAACATTAAAAAACAAAAATAGTGAAGTAACACCATTTCATTGTCAAGTAACACAAGTAAATTAAGTACGTGATTTGTTCTCTGTCTGTGGTTTATCAACAGTAATGTTAGAGTATTCACAATGACCTAATTCATGATTAATTCTTTTAAACTACTGTTTAAATGATTAACTAAACAGTAACGTTTGGAAAGTATTGTGTTATGTTCTATATAATTTATATTTATAATATAAACGTTTTCCACGTCATTTTATTTATCTTTTTTAAAAAAACTACTACTGTACTAGCCAGACTTTCTTTAAATGACTTATAATTACAATTGAATGTAAGGAATTATTAATCAATTTAAATACAATAAAAATGTAAAGGTGGTGCGTTAATTTTGTCAATAAGAGAATACTCCGTTGTAAAAACTTGGATAATTTTAAGAACATACATCTTTTTTTTCAGATATGTCCTCTATGTCGTTTAAATTTATCAGTATAGTTGAAAAACTTATCTTTCTTTTTTTTTCTTGTAGCTGATTCATAAATCCATCGTTGTACATAAACAATTTTTAAGAATGCATGCACTCCTTTCTTAAACATAGCCTGTGGCTCCTTCCTGCTTAATCAAACTTTTAGAATCGAGAAACCTTCCTATATTCTTGCTCTGCTTTTTCACTATTGATATATGAATACAAGAATGTAACCTACTGGTTGAAATCTCTAATGGAACTGCTTCCCTCTGTAAATTTTTTTTCATTCAAGCTTCATTACTCATCAATCTGTGTGAATTCTTCTCCACATCTTTCTTTGAACGTCACTTATTTCTTGGCGTACTTAATAATAAAATCACCGTATCACTCGAGGGGTAAGTAGATGACGGGGCTATGTAACATCTTTTTGAATCTTTAGTGTGGATGAAGGGGTTAGGTGCCTATCTAGGTAGTGTTAGGTACTCTGATTTCAAAATCCAATTAGTAACCGAGATATCTAGATGTAGAAGAGGCTATGTGCACTTCGAAACAACAAACAAGCTTAAAAAAAAAACAAAACCTTTGTTTTCTTAAAATTGCTTTAACTGGATGATGATTGCTTTATATGACAGCCACTCGTTATAGTCACGGTTATAACGACTGGTTGCTGTGTGCGTTAGTAACAGTTATTAAGGCTCTGAAAATCACGGGTCCGGAAATATTCGTCACTATAACCGATCCGTCGTTATAACAAAGGTCACCAGCGATATTCTGTGTAATTGATAAGTATAATTGTCAAAATCAAACAGGAATGCACATAAAGTCTGGACTATGCAATTATTGTTAGGAGATAATCTTGGTTTTTTTTTTATTACTGTAAATAATAAATTACTTACTAAAGTTTCATTTATATTTTTCAGAAATGAAGAATTATATAGGATCACTCCTTGCAATAGCCACCATGGTGGCTTACAGTTCTGCATCGACTAATTGCACACAACCGATGGAGATGAAAAGGAAACACGACAGTAAAACATTGCTCCATAAGTATCGCTGCAACCAAGAAGTACATTATGAAGACCTTCAAACAGAACCTGAAATCTTATATGATGGCCATTTACCCCATGTGAGTAGTAAGGAAGTTAATATAAAACTCATCAGTCCAACATAAATTCGACTGATTCAGTCTTTCAATACGCGCTCCATCAAGTGCATTTTCAATCCATTAACTAATTTTTAAAACTAAAGAGTTTTGCTTTGAAGGTTATTCTAAATACTCCTTCTTACATAGAAACTTGTATCATTTTTCTAAATCTTAAACTTAAATTGTTTTCAGAAGATAAAAATTATGTTTTTCAGTCTAAAATAGATATAAAAAAATTAACTTTAATTTTCATCCATTCATATGTTCGAGACATAAAACATCCATCGTGATATATTTTCAGTTATAAAAGCTTGATGGTCTATAGTGATATTAATGTACTGAATACCTACGTGGTTTTGCATATCGCAGGCTACGGGAAGGTGGTTCTACGCAAGAAGTAATTGCAATTACTTACAAATTACTGTAATTTAGAATTGCAAAAGTACAATTACAAGTATTGGGTTGTAAAATAAGTTCGTAGCGTTTTTCAATATTTCAATTTAATCCTTTCCTTTATAAAATCATGTTTACTTGGTCAATAATGTTTACATATTCTAAAAAAGCATTAGTTGAGATGCTTTTATACATCAGTTTCAATCGAGATTCCTTATCTTTAAGTGGTATTTTGTTTGTTCTAAATGGAAGAGAAAAAAAATCCATTTTCGTCATTTAATGATTTTTATTTCCGAAAAGAAAGATCCGCTGCACAGACGGTTAACAAAATTTGCAGTGTGTATGGCGATGATGCCTCAGGAGAAAGTACCGTCCGTAAGTGGTTTGCTCGGTTCAGAACCGGACATTTTAACTTGGAAGGCGCAAAGCGCTCGGGTCGTTCTTCAACTGTCGATGACCAAATTCAAGCATTGGTTACAGACATCCCTCACTCTACGACACGGGATATCGCAGAGACTATCATGCAAGTGTATCAAATCATTTGGGGGCTGCGGAATATGTTTCTCGAACTGATATATGGGTTCCTCTCAATTTGACGGAACAGAATTTATCGGACGTCATATCCATTAGCGGTTCCCTGCTGAAACACAATGTTGATAATCCATTTTTTCCACCTATCCTATTCACCAGGCCTTACCCCAACAGATTTTCACTTATTTCCGGCCCTTTAAAACTCTCTTAACGGAAACACTTTAATTCGCTCGAGGACTGCAAAACCCACATTAATCATTGCGCAAAAATCTGATAAGTTCTGGGAGGACGGAATTAAAAAATTACATGAAAGACGGCAACATGTAATAGATCAAAATGGGTCACATATAATTGATTAAAAATATTTACAAGAATCCGAAGTTTTTATTTAAATTACCAGTACAACTTATTTTACAAAACAATACTATAATATCCAGTTTAAGATTGTTCGCTGGTGCATACATTTATTAACATATCACGGTTTAATGATTCCTGCCCAACTCAGCGGGAAGTAGCGCTATATGCCTCTATGGTGAATTAGTTGAAACCTTGGTCTTTCTATCAGGATAAATTGTATCCTTTTATTTTAATAGTTTTATACTGAGAAGGTTTTCTTCATCTTCTAACTGCTCTGATCGCCAGTGTTATTTTTCGAGATTGAAGGTTTTGAATTTATTGACCATTTCCATAAGGGTTTCCTCTAGGATTTAAGAAACCTTTAATTTGTGGACTTCATATCCTTTTCTTTTTCGCTGGCCCTCCAATTTTATAAACCATTTTTAAACAATGAAGCGATTTAATATTGATAAGGATATGGAGGAGGGAGCACCATGGCAATGTGGTAAGGCACAAAGCTACTAACTCTAAGGACCTGAGTCCGAATTCAGCTGGGCAAAAAATTGTTTTCTCTTACACTGTAGCCGGTATTTACAATCATTTTTGAACTTCAGAACTGTTAAGTCCTCATAAATGGGCTAAAAAACAGAGAACAGAAAGTTTTGGATTTACTGCAGAAGCTTCAATAGAGATATTAGCTAGAGATTATCACTTTTACAGCTAGTTAGGTATCATTTTACAGTATATTCAATGCCCTTTCATATCACAAGCAATACTATATACATAGGTTAAGATAAGTTAGTATATCTCAAAACCTAATTTAATTTTTTTTTTCATTAAGTACATATTTCAAATTTATTACTTGAATAGGCTGTTTTGATAAAAATCAAAAGGCAAAATATAAATGTGGTATGGAAATTGCTTCAATGTTAAAAAAATTAAAAAGTAAAGCTCATAATTTCAATTCTTCACTTATAATAATTATTAATTAATACAGCTATATTAGAGTTTTCATGAAAATAAACATAACTCAAGACTCTGATTCTATTGAAATGTCTTTAATTAATATTTTTGATGTAGTTTTTGGAATGAAAGCATGGCATTGATACCAATGAAGCAAAAGTTCTCTAAATCAGGAAATTTAGTTTTTCAATTTTAAAAGTAGTACGAAAAAACTAATTATGTTAGCATGCTACCCATCCATACATCTGTGCAAAATTTGAAGAAAATCTGAAATGATAAGGTTCAAAAGTGAGTTGAATTGAAGGGAATGACTCATATACAGTAATATTATGAATTAACACACAACTTCTCAATTGGTACCAGAAGACTTTGTCTCAAAGCATAGATTCAGGAAGAAATGACATTACCAGAGAGTTTTTCGCGGGTGGTGAAGATAATTTTTGTATTACTTTTGAATGAAATAAAGGGATCGGAAAAAAAAATATATAAAAAGAGGCGAAGATTTTGGAAATTATGTAGCCTCTAAATTCTTCGGGTTTGGGGGGAAATTGCCTGATGTAATTAATTCGCTATTTAAAGGTTCTTATACTTTTTCTCTCAATGATTCTACCACATATTAAAATAGCATTTCTGTAAATTAACCTAAATACAACATGAAAAAGGTCTTTGTCTAATTTCTATGAAAATATTTCATTAGGTCTCTAGAAGACGTGAATACATTTCCATAATTAGATATCATTCAAACTAATAATAAAATGACTTTAATTAGAATTCACTTCTACTTTTTTCGTTTTCAGAACAAAGATTTCTAAATGTTTAGGTATTTTATTTTTTTAGCTTTTGTTCACCTTTCATTTCAATATTATTTTTTTATTCTTATTAAATTTCTATTAAGTATTTAATTTTAATATTTTGAGAAATACTTGCATTTTCCTTATAAAATCTCCCAAAAAACAAATCTGTTTACGTCCCTGTAGGTGAAGGAGAATGCTACTCCTCCCCTGTAATTTGAAAATAAAAAAAGGAAAGAATCTATTACAAACTGTGAAAATTGTGGTAAAAATATTTTCTAAAAGAATTACATAATTTTAAAACAAATTCCTAAATCTTTGATGTTAAAAAAATGGGATTTGTATGATACAATGTTGTTTCTGAATTGAAAAGAGAATTAATGTGCTCAAGTGAAAATGTACCTCGTTGAGAACAAATCCACCATACACGTTACAACAGTTATGCAATGTACTCCTCGAGCACAAAACTGTTTGGTTCCAATCGATTTAACATGAAAAGTTGCACTAAATGTCAGACCTATCCACACACTAAAATTTGGTTGCACCATAAAGTGGGTACCCTTAATTCGGGAAACATTTGTCAGTTGACTGTCATTCTGACCAAATCACCTCCTTGCACAACCGTTGGTACGTCCTTATGAAGTACTACACCCCGACCCTTCAAGGGTTGTACTGGTACAGATTTATTATCATTTAATTATTGTGTTGTTTATAACCCAAAGTTGTTCAGAAAATAGTTTGAAAGGCCACATCATCAATCTGGTTGGACACCCATATCTTGAATTGCTGGGAGCCCCCAATTGGTTAAAGATAGCCAAGAACAAGATGAACAAGATTTAATTGATTATAAAAATTCATCATCTAAAATAGGTCTGAGTTTAACAATACTCTCAGGAACACTGAGGATTACTCACTCAACAATTTTCATACCTTGTATTTTTCTTAAGAATAATTTAAATTATAAAACTACAAGGAAGAAGCTTAATGTATGGATTTTTATTTCTAGGGCTACAACTACACTTTACTGCTGTTGGAAAACAACAATAATACAGGAAGCTATAAAATTCACTGGTTTCTTACAGATATTACTGTAAGTATATTACTTCAATTATTGTGATTTCAGTAATTGTATATAAGAAACTGAGTAAATTACAATTGTATAATATTAGTATTAACTAAATTATTTAAATATAAAAACTATATTATAATTCTTATTTTATATTATCAATTTATCTGAGCGTTATATTTAATCTATTTCACATTAGGATAGTAATTTAGGCAAGTGGCAAGTAATTTAACTACTAAAATATTTTGTAGTACCCCTAAAGCATTTACATTATGATTGATTACACTACATTAGTGAGTGGTGTTTTGGAAATTAAGCAAACTACAACACAATTCCGTTAATGATCAAATAACAGTTATGGTGATGGCTATTTTAGAAGGTCTGGAAGAAGAAATTTGTATTAGAAAGAAAAGTGATAAAAAAATTGTATTTGCCAACTCTATGTATTCAGATTACTTTATCTTTCTATTTTTAAAATTAGGAGACTTAATATTCAACAGGAACTCAGTTCTAAATATTTGTATGTTCATTTAAAAGTTGGGGTATCTAATGATTTCAACTAAAACAACAGGTCTAGAGAATCAACCATTGAGAATTGAGAATTGAAAATCAATCCATTAATGGACTAAATACAGCTCATTTCAATGGATTAGGTATTGAAAAAATTAAGTATAGTTTATTATAATTATTTTACTATGACTAAGCATAGTTCATTTTATACTCTGTGAGCAACTAAGCCAACACATCAGAAAAAAAACTGACTACATGATTCTATTAAGTTACTTGTCACATGACTAAATTTCCAGCCTAGTTTGAATTATGGCCCTACTTTACTGTGTCATACCATCTTAATGATCAGATATATGGTTCTTCTCGATTATGGAAGAGATAAGATATTATGTATCCAACTTATATTTTGCTATGCATTCTCATGCGGGATAAAATTTCTGATTACTTCTTTTCCCATAAAAGGCAATTCCCAACTTTTTGTTATCTGATTGATAAAAACTTATGAGAAATATGAAAATAAATAAAAACAACTTCAGATACAACAAGTAACAACATGAAAAAGAAAAGAAACAAAGTCATGCCAACTACAAACACAAGTAACCAACCAAATATAGCAATGGTAAGAAGTCTTATGGTGAAGATTATCCCATATTATGCCATTGACAGCAGTTGTAGTTGTCCATCATAAGCAGAAGTACATAAAGACTAATAATCTTGTCCATTTTGTCCAGCAGACAGAAGTAAATGAATAAAGAAAATTAGACCAAATGCCTCCTCTGAATATGGTCAATATAAAAACTTAGTTTCAAATTATGTATGCATACTTACAAATAACAAAGAAAGTATATAACATGGATCTCATAGTTCATAGAAGTAGTTTTCCCACAATGTATTAAAATAAAACAAACAACATACCTTAATTGTAATACTAATAAAAATGTTTATTACAGCCAGTAAACAAATCATTAACAAGTATGAACAAAACAATTATTGAAGGTAAATAAAATATATTATTACTATATATTATAATAATTACATATAATGACTTTAATAATTGTTTATATTTGTTTAGGTTACAGGGCTCCTATAAATAAGACTAATGGTTATACAGTTCTGGTATACAGGCATCCCGATAGCTTACTTCTAAAACCTCCCTCAAATACAGAGATGGATAATTTTATTCCCACCTCTTGGGCAGCACCTATTCAAAATATCTATTTAGAAAATAATGCTACATTCCAAGTTATAGGAAAAAATGCATCTCGTCATCATTCATCTGGAACCATTCACCATCATACTCCAGCCCAGACGCATCCCATTACATATCAGACATACCCCACAGTCCCTGCCGATCAACCAAAAACAAGCACTTCCAGACCACAGTATGTTACACAAAAAATTACTGAAAAAAGTCCTGGATATAACTCTTATAATGCTACAAATAGCATTAATACCCACCATAATTCACCATCTCATACTCATAAAAGTGGTGCAAGCAGTAATGTGTGCTGTGTTACTATCATCTTAATTCCATTGATATCAGTAATAACAAAAGTGATATATTAATAAGTTATTTTGAATAGGTAACAATAATTTTATTGCTTGGAACTTTTGACCATTCAAAAATTGTTGTTGTAGTAGCAGGTTATGCTAAAAAGTTTTCCAAGAAATATTTTCTTGAGATTGCACTGATTTTAAATTTTAAAATGTATCTCTGTGATTTAATCACAGTTAATACTAAAGTACACTTATCTAAAACACAAGTAAATAATATAAAATTACATATTAAAAGTATAATAAAAAATACATATACGAATATATAAATCCTATCATTATGTATAAATTGTGAATAAATGTATTAACCCTTTATTGTAAGGATTTTGTTGAAGATTTTAACTGTATTTTTTATTTGATATTTTATAAATACTTAAAAATGTAAATAAAAAAGTAATCGTTGCCTGTATTTTTTTAATATTTTTTTCATATACTTTTGATGATAGCCACGGCACATTTTTTCTTATTTAGGAGTATTCTCTACATTCTTCTTCAGTGAAGCAGCAACTAATGCTGCTCCTCTTCCGCTTCCATCAGATGACAACATTAAACTGAATTCCTGGAATACAAAACACTTAAGAGTTCAGGGTAAACTTCAATTAATATTAAATTGAAAATATTTAATTATGGTGGTTAGTTTTTGGAAGGAATAGTTTCAATGGCATATTCTCCAAAGAATAAATTTAACCTATTTCTCTATCCTCTTTTCTTAAAAAAACTGGTCCAACTGTTTTATTTTGACCGATACACTAAATATGATGTCTGTAAAGATAAAAATGAAATCTCACATCATAAAAATAATTATTTCACTCATTTATTAATATGTACTGATAATAATAGTAATGGCTTGGCGAGCCCGAAGGTTTGATGCCTATACCACCAATATACATTTGTCCAGTGACACCCCTCCAAATCCAAATCTACTTAATCAGTCTTAATGCAATCCTCCCATCTGTACTTTGATGTTCTCCTCGGACATTTACCTGAGGTTTCAGTGGTTATTAATATTTTATTACTAAGTCCCACAACCTTACATGCCCATCTTATTTGCAGTAATGCTATAACCTGAATTATATTTACCAGGTGCAGTTCTCTCAATTCAGTGTTGTGTAGACTTATAAATTCTCATGTTAATTCATCCCTTTTCAGTTTGAATATTTCACTAAATACTTTCTTTTCAAAATCCTCAAGGCTCTGTTCTCCCCTTAGTTGATGAGGTCATGTTTTGCATCCATAATTCATCCATTCATTTTAAGCACATAGTCATCATTAATTCATTTCAATCAATATATTAATATAAGACTGTGTAATTGAAACTACTTCAAAAAATTAACTACCACAATTAAATATTTATTTTAATTTTCATTGAAGTTTATCCTGAACTTATGTTTATAGTTGATTATCTTATGAGTAAAGGCCTGATCACTACCCTTATCTAAAAGATTGTTTTATAAATTCTTTCCAAAAATTTTAGATTTATAAACACATAGTTTTGTTTGATCTATCAATGGCTTTGAAAATATAATAATTATCCAGGTGATACTAGCATATAAGAAGTTAAAAAATTAATAACTTCAGCCTTCTTTTCACCTTTATTGACATTTAACCTTTAAGTTATTATAGTCCATCATCAACAGGACTATGATGGTCTAGATGCCAGATGTAAATAATGAAGAAAAGAAATCTGGAGAGAGAATAACACAATTAAGATTCCAACATTCTTCATTGGCATAAAAAAATAAGTAATATCAGAGGGAAAATATAACACATAAAATGGAGTATATTTTTCTAATAGTATTACATTTAAACAAAACCACTATGTGAACGTAGACTTTTTCAAGCAAGGTTGGATTTCAAATTATCAGTTTTTTTAAAGAAGAAACATAATGGAATGTTGTTGAAAATAGAGGTTGTAGTACCAAGTTATTATTTTAAGAATAGGTATGAGTATATATAGTGTGTATAAATAGTTTCTATAAAGAATTCTACATTGTGGAGCATTGTTGAAATATTTCAGTATATTTAAATATTTTCTTCACAATAGATAAAAAAAGTTTCAAATGGAGGGTACTTTCAGAGCAATGCAAGGAAGGTAACATAATTGCACTAACTTTTAAAAATAACTCTTAACATTTGAGATATCTTTCTTTCTTAAGGCAAAAGTGGACAACTTATTGGTGTTTCTAAGATATAAGATGGCAGCACTCTAGATTACTTCAATTTTAAAGGTTTTTCTTAGGGAAAAATGGTGCAGTTTCAGTCCAAAATATGCATTTTTTTCGTTATGGCGAGAATAGAAAATAGTATTGAAAGTGTCTGCACTTTTTTAAAACTGTAAGTTTTAAAATGTTTGAATGAGCAACAGTGGTTCTAGAATCCAACTTATTTTTCAGTTTTCAAATCCATCAACAGTTCAATGGTAAACAGAAATTTTAGATATCAAAGGTATACTGCTGCCACTCCACTTCAAGAATTGAGAATAAGTAACACCTTCAACATATAGGATCATCTTGAAGTCTTGGGAATAAGTAACATATAGTATAGGGACTTGAGGTCTTTCAACATTTTCTAATTAATACATAAATTGTAAGATAAATAATTCTTACTTCCTTTTTCTATTCTCCTATCCACCTTCTCTTTTTGAATTTAGTTGTGATAAAAATTAATATCATTGCTTCTGTTTGTTTAAAAGAGTTAATATGGGTACATCCCATTTCAACAAACACATTTCAAAGTAATTATAACAAAAATTGTATGTTTCAGTGTCCACTTTTGAGACCTCAAACATAACATTAAGATTATTTACTTACAAAATAGGCAAATTAATGCTACAAACTACATAAAAATATCATCACTCCTCTTAGAAACACTTAATCAGTACTTTGAATCAATCAGACTTTGGACCAATTCTTCATCAACTTTGAAATTATGATTATCCCTTGTGACCTTCATCTGCTTACTATTTGCCTTGAGTAACTGCCAATATGATTTTGATAGCTGTTGGAATCATTTTTTCATCTTCCCATAATTTCATCATTCTGCCATACAATATTTTGTTCCTTGTCCTCGATAAATTTAAGCATGTAGTGGAAATTATATTTTAATATCTGCCAGAAGACAACATAGACTTTTCTATGAAAAGCTTTCCTTTTATAAAGGGTGCCAATTCTTATTTTTCCACATATGATTGTTGTTTTATTTTGATATATTTTCATAAGTAAGAATCAACATGTTTTTAAATCAGCTGAATCCCATCATAGTCCACATTTTGGGATATTCTTTCAGTTCTTTCCAGGTAGAAGGTAACAATCTACTTTTTTTCATCAAAATGGAACAAATACTGGATATGATTTCCTTTATTTTTTGTTAAAAATCAGATTTTAATTACAATGTAAACATCAAATTTGAAATGAATATCATTTAGTAATATGTATTATAAACTTTGAGGTTACAAATATTTAAGGATCTTCCAAGAGGGGCCACCCCTAGCTCAGTGGTTAAGACAGTCTTACCAATTTGATGTCTATTGGTAATGCCAGTTCCAATCTGGCATGTGGCTTTGAGTTTTTCATCAAGTGGTGGTCCCACAAAATGAAAAACTTTGACCCCCAAACATGGTTAGGCAATATAGGACTCCAATAGGAGTCTTGGCCAAAACAACAAATAAAGAAGATATTTCATTCGCATTTATAAAATGTGCATCTGGAGTATTTCACAAAGGCGTGTCCGCAGTAAGAGTTTTAAATATAAAGATTATCGTGTTCCTTTGTCAGATTGTTAAAATAAATTATGGAAAGTAAATAGTGGTTTGAATATCATCAGACTTGAAACTAATGGAATTCTGTCTATTTTAAATATAAAGCACTTAAGTGAAAGAATGGAACACAGGTGGTTTTAACGAACTTCAATTTCAAAAAATCATAGGTCAATACATCATTAGAAATATACATGTATATACATATACAGGCCTTGTCATATCTGCTATTCTTATTTTCAATGTTTCAGACAAATATGGTCCACTATGAAAGCATTTGTCAGGGAATAGTTTTGGTCAAAACTCATTTATTTGAATTTCTTGAAGTTTGTGAAATATCTAATGCTCTTGGTTAGGCTGAAAATCTATCTATTTTATTCCATTTCTCGACAACCAACATTTAGCTGCTGTTGGTTGTCCATCAAACAATTTTATGTAGGCTCCACTGTGACTACACCAATTATATCCCTCTTAAATAAAATCCCTTTAATGAAAGAATGCAACATAGATGGTTTTAAAACTTTTTTTCCCATTTTATATTATATTTTTCTGAAATAATTATGTTGAAGGAGGAAAACTGGAAGGAAAAAAAACAACAGGGAAAGTAAACATAACAAAAATTCAGTTTTAAGTAAATACATTTCCAGAAATGTACTTACAAAAAATTTAATTATTGGCTTTAACATCAATTTCTGTATATACATCTGAACATCTGTATCTTACATGAAATTTTAAAAACTCTATAAAAAGATATAACAAATAAGGCACATTTTCATTTCAATTATATACAAACATATGACAACATACTTGACACATTTATAAAAACGCATATGTACAGGTATAATTACTTTTTTTTTCACTGAAAATGTCCAAAATACATCATGTACAAATTATTAGGTTTCAGTAGATCCCTAATACAAAATCATTTATTTATACATCAAATGTTTGTACGAAATATAAAACTGAAATCCCTTAACTGAATTTTATAAAAACTAATTTCAAATAAAAGGTAATCAATATCTATGATTTTATTAGAATTTTAAATTTATTCCAACAAAATCATGGGACTAAAATTTCATACAAACAAGTTTACTTAACTCCACTGATTTTCTGGGAAAAATACACTACTGTGAGATTAGAATCACCCATATTTTTTTAGGAAAAGGGTTTCTGGTAATTATACTACAATCATCATCTGTTTTTGTCATAAAAAAATGATTTTTTTTTCAAACCATTTACAAAATAATAAAAACATTTTTAAAAATAAAATGGTCTTTTAAAACTAATAGCACCCGAAAGTATCCCTATTAACAAATAAATAGAAAATTAATGCTAATGGAAAAAATTAAGGGAGAATCCTAAGAATCCTCAAATGAAGAAAACAGGAAGCGGAAGCACTAATATAGGGATGCAGCAACGAGAGCAGCACCTCGCCCTGATCCATCTTCAGACAGCATCAAATTTACATTCTAGCAACAAAAATCATTTTTATCTCATTCAATGTTCATAACAAATGTTGCAAATAATCCTCATTCACTTTTTAAGTATATATACACACACATACATATATATAATATGCTATTATAAAACTAAACTAATTGTTTATAAAATTATTATTAATGAATCTCAGGCTTGTTTGGACTAATAAATTTATAGGAATTATTATTAATGATATTTAAAATTTTAATTACCATGATTTTATCATCGATAAGCTGACTTATTTTCTGAACCATCAGATCATGGAAATGAGGATGATATCTGTATAAAGAACCATCAACACCAATGGTTAATGAGGAATATCCCATCTTATTTATGAGAGTTGCTAAAGCAGCAGCTGCAAGATGAGCAGCTCTCCTAGAAACACACTCGCAGACAAATCTGATACTGTTGCAATCTTCATCAGTCACTTGATAATAACCTAATGTTGCGAGAGCTTTTCTACATTCCTTGAAACTACCCCTCTTGTCACTGTTATAACAAAAGTAATATAAAATTAAATATTGTAAATGTAGATAAAAATAAATTAGATGAACTAAGTAATAATATGATGATTACTAAACTAACTTGGGCGTTGATGACCTCAGGGTTTTACGCCCTTAAGCCCCAGACAACAACAACAACAACAACTAAACTAACTTCTTTCTCTGAGATAATTCAAAATATCAAGTATTTCATAAATACTATTTCACTACTGAACTAATTTTCTTTATTTTAATATAATATTTTAAACAGCAAGTGGGGAAATATTTACCTTTCAACTGTAGAGAGAAATTCTGATGGGAGAGTTCCACGTTGTGAGATTTGTTCAGTTACTCTTCCTTCTAAGATAAGTTTATCATTGATGAACTTCACTAAAATGAGCCTCACAATTTCCCCTAGATACATGCCGGAGATTAGCTTTTCATGTCTGAAAAATTAAATTAAAATTTCACATAAAAAAAAAAAAAGAAATAAGTTTCATTCTGGGGTTAGTTAAAAAAAAAAGTAACAATAACATGTTAAGGTTATTAAAATAACTTAGAATTGTTTATGGTATTTAGTCAACTGTAATTTATAGGAAAATTAGAATGTGCTAAGTCATTTTTTATTAGACATGCTAATATTTCAGCCCGATCATGCGAACTATTATTGATAAGATAATTTCTCTAAAACTGAATAAATAATAGAAATAAAAATTAAGGATAAAATAAGTGATACAAATAATACTGATAAAATAAGTAAATTACAAGTGAAATTTAGTGTAAATAAGTAATACTGATACAAGTAATAAAAAAATTACAAAGTAACAAACATGCAATTGATGATTATCTGTTCGGGAATTATTATTACAGCTGTCTTTGCCACTTAATAATTTTTTTTTTTTACTTTTCCTTGTCCTTCTCTGTATTAAGTACTTATTTTTTATTTAGTTGTACCTCTTTTATTTATTCAATTTTCAAGAAATATACAGTCTTATCTCTTGAATTTGTTTCAATTTTAGTCCTGATAGTGACCTACATAATTTGGCTGAAATGGTACTTTTAATGAAAACATGACAGAGTCCAAACTATTTCCTTCATGATAATCAATATATATATAATTAACAATAGACATGCATCCCCGCATATTTCACTTTCCAACTACAACTACCAAGCATAGACCACAAGTCTTTGTGTGTAGTAGCTTCAAGTCTCCCACTAGACACTCTGGTGGTTGCATGTCTCTAGCTGTAATGGTGTGGGAGATATGGGTGTAGATAGCGACTGATCAAGGATATTTTAATTTTTAGACTAATTAACACAATATTATACCTCTGGAAGCAGGTTCACAATGCTAAATTTATTAGGTTAACTTAAGAAAACGATTATGGAAGGAGATGGATCAAGAACTTAAAATCAAATCTACTTAATAATTGAGTTTGTTAAAAAATATATATATAATTTCATAACCTAGGAATTTTTAACATTTAAGGATTCATAACATTAAAAATATTGTTTTAATATGAATTGCCATTGAACTTAATTATATTTTTGCAGCTATTAATCGCTAGAATTATTTCTCATGTTTCTGTTGAAACAAAGAAAAGTAAATGAATAAATACTATATTTTGTATTTTTTCTCAGTGATAAAAATAGGTCCTTATCTTCTAAACTTATGGACTGATATAAAGTGAAAAAGGCACTGTAGTACTGTTAGTTATATTTGTAAACTTTAAAACATAAGTACCGCATCTGTTAAGAACTTTAGTACAAAAACCATCAAACTGAAGACGCTTTCTGCTATCACTTTTTTTATTGATTGGTCCATTTGTTTTTCCAATTCAATTTTGAATATTAATCTATTAATCAGATCCACATGGTCATGTACTTATCATGAAACAGGCATATATAATCCAAATTTGATATTGATGATACTGAAGGGCAATTAAAACAATTAATAAGATTTTGATGATAAAAGAAACTAAAAATAATTTAATAACAGTTGTCGATATTAGCTGTTTAATTAGAAGATTTTGTTGGGGAGCTTCCCGGGTGTAGTTTATTTTTAAATGATAATGTTAAATAGGATGTAATTTAATTTAAAAATTGTAAATATCTATATTTTATTCAGAATATAATTATCAAAATGTTTCATGAACTTACAATTGAGATCCAGGATTGATGCTGTTTTGATCAACTTCTTTATCATAAGCAGTTTTGATAAATTCAAGTTCACCATTGTCACCAAATGCTCCCCACTCGGTGTTTACGAGGACAATAGGTTTAGAATTGTCTCCATCAAAGTCGATGACATTTTCAATTTTTTCAACATAACAAGCATTAGTTCCAGTGCCTAGAATAGATAAAAAAAAATAAATTTAATTAACTGACATGGTAAAGAAATTAAGCAAAATATATATAAAATTTTGGATTATTCATAGAAAATGTGAAATCAAACTGATGGTATGGGAAAACAATATACATATTTATTGGGGAAATGGTAGTTTCACAAATTTATATTTTTTTAAAAAAAAATCTCGTTTTACATGTGGTTACAAAATTATTTGCTTCTCTTGTAAAACTAATTTTTCATGACTGATTGTCTTCCCTATTTCAGAACCTTAAATTTGGATTAATACTTTTTCTGATAATATGTAAACTGTAAACTAGCTACCTAAATACATACCTATCTATTAATTAATTATATTTACCAATAATACAATTATGAATTTGATTATTTATAACTTCTATTCTAGGTAATTATAAAAATAACAAAAATAGTAGCATTAAGTGAAATAAATTAATTTCCTAATAAAAGATTTCAATTATATTGCTAAGTAGATTCCTTTTATAACCTTACTAAAGCTATACAGGAAGCAAAGTAAATGATTCCCAAAACTTAAGGAACTGATATTAAATCTCAAAACCAACAGAAAGCTCATTTGGACTTTTATCCAGTTCTGAACAGAGAAGGAATAAATTTATAAATTGCCTTTAAAATTTATGACTTTTTATTGAATATGAAACTATAACTAAAAAACTATTTAGATAGGTTATTCCCCTTTGAAGTATCGTATGCTAAATAAAATTTTCTTAAAACAAAAGAGTAGAATTTGTTGCTTTGAAGCAGCTAAATCATGTAAAGTTCTGTTTTTCTAAAACCATGATTTTTTTTTATCACTCTATACAAGATGTTAAAATATTATATTTAAAGTGGGCATAACAAAAGAAATTAGCCTTTAAAACAATAAGCTATACGAATTGACTTAAAATAATAAAATTTAATAATAATACTTAACATTTCTGGTAATGATACTATAAAATGTATTTTTATAAAATTTTTAATTTTCCCTCTACCCTGGGGCATCCCCTTGTCCTTTCTGACACGACATTGGGTCCTGCCTGAATCTTTTACAAATAAAAAGTGTATTTTAGAAATTAATTTACAAAGATACATACCAGGTGACAGAAAAAAAGTTTTGTAATAATTAATTATAATTATAAATAGAAGATCTCTATTTTTGGGAGATTATTTAAAATATTCCCTTTATTTCTATCTAGCATCATGTTTTATATTTCTAAATCTTAAATTATGGCAGTTCGCAGAAGTTGAAAATTAAGTTCTCCAGTATAGGATAAGATAAAAATAAAATAATGATTTTTTTAAATTCATATGCATTTTGACACAGTACTTTCATCCACTCGTGTTTTCAAATATTTTATAAAACTGGAGATGGATCAGCCTATTCTAAAACAGATTTAAACTCAATTAATCTGAATTCAAAGATAATTGAATAGGGGAGTTTTTTGAAAAGTAGAAAATTTAGAGACTAAAAAAAATTAAGAAAACTTCATGGTTTCAAAAAAAAAACAACAGAAATTTGCCTAATTTGCAACAACAAAAAGAAAATCAAAGAAATCCGTAACATAAAATAAAATTTAAACCCTTTTCCCAATTAGTGAACTAGTGGTTCTTTTGATTATTTATAAATAAAGTCTAAATCCTTGGTATGACACCTCTAAAAGGGGCAATAAAGGCTGTATAAACAGTTTATAGTCAAAGACTAAAACCTTTACATTAAAGAGATAATCCTAATAGTTTTTATAACAGAGAAATAAATAACAAGAAACCTAAGTAACTAAATTAAAAAGACCAACGCCTCTAAAATATATGCTTATTAAACAAGATATCTTATGTTATATCTTATGATATATTATGTTACCAATAATTAACCTATGAAGATATCTTACTTTTATAACAAATCATTACCTACCAAGAATTACACCAATTTTGGTATTATGATTTTTCCAAGCGCAAGACATTAAAGTTCCAGTAGTGTCATTCAGGATAGCCATAATGTCAATGTGGAGGTCCTACATACAAAATTACTACCATAAGTATATACAATTAATAAAAAAATATTTATAAAACAAATTTCTATTCAGATTCTTTTGAAAAACAATAAAAATATGAAAATGAATATTAATTACCCCATGTGAATCAATAGCTTCCCTCAAAAGTTCGACAACATCTTTACCAATTGCTTCAGGACAGTTAAAGCCTTTGGTCCATCTTTGTAAGATACCCTGAGATAAACCTTTCTGGCTCAGTGGAAAACTGAAGGTAAATCCAAGGGGTAGGTTATCTTTGTTCACTTTGTGTTCCATGGTGAAATCAGCAAGACATACTGCAATGTGGTTAAACAACTGAGGGAAAAAAATATGATAAAATTCATACTTAACTCATTTAAAAAAAAAAATACAAATATTTCGTTACTTACATTTTTACTGGTTCCAACCATTACATCCTGAGGTATGACATATATTTTAGACTGCATATCAAAATGTCTTCCATTCAATGTGATCAATAGAACTCTGAAATTAGTACCTCCAAGATCCAAAGCAAGGAATTTGCCATTTTCTGTGAATAAAAAAGATGTTTTAAACTCAATAAATTAACCTACATAATGAAAGTAAATAATAACTATTAGGATGAACATTATATTAATAATTTTGAAAATAAGAATATTGCATCAGAGGTAGAAGTAGTATTTTTTAAATAATTTTTTTAGGTGTGGAAAGGCTAATAAAAGAGTGTTAAAGTCTTTTAACATGGTTTTAATGCTAAGAATAACAATGAGATGTAGATGTGTTCTTAGTTAAGGAATTGAAATTATGGAAACTGAAACTGTAGACAGATCCGAAACAGTTTGATTGTATTATATCTTGACAACCATTGAGACAATTATGATAAAAATTACAGTTTAACATTAAATAAATTATATTCTTACCTTGCCCAGTTGGAAGATCTTGTACATATGTTGTAAAGCATTTTACAGAAGATGAAGATTTCGTTTTTGGATTAAGACCTTTATCTATTTCAGTTCTTAATTTTGCCATCACCTGCTTGAGGGTGGTATCTGTGATAATGAAATCTTTACATCCTTCTCGAATCTAGGAAAAAAACAAAAAAACTTATGATCATCACAATTAATTCAACATATAAAGGAAGACATACACATTTGTAAATAATAATTATTATTTTAGAAACTTCTTTAAAGAGATAAATAAATAAATCACTCTTTTTTCAAGATTATTATCAGTAAGTAAATATAACATAACCAAATCTAAAATTACATTACCAACTATATATAAAAAAAAACCTAGGCATTCAATCTCTTCATCCTCTCTCACTCAGAGGTTGGACACACCATAAGTAGAAAAAAACTTCAGAAATATTAGTGTTTTTTTCTTTTTTAACTTTTCAGCTCACATTAGATAAAATTTGAAAAACTTCTTTTATACAACTTAAGACATTTTACTGAGAGATTGGTTATTTTGATATCCTCTTTTACAAAACTACTTTATTGCTGACAATAAAAAACTTCGTTTTAAAAGATTCTAGGTGATAACTTTATGATAGTAAAATAAAATAAACATAACATTGTTCATTAAACTTCCAAAGTCGTAAATCGTTCTGGGCAGCTAGGTTTCAACACAATAAGGTTGAATGATCAGAATAAAAATTAAGAAAACCTAAAGTGCGCAGTTCGTTCAACGTATCAACTTGCTAAAAATTCAACTTTTTAAGGCAAATATTAATCAACACTGAATAGATCGAAAATGTCACCATACATTTTTAGAGTTTAAAATAGTTGCATTACCATCATCAATGAAAATATTAAAAGAAAGAATTTGTAAGGTTCACTATCTCAAGCTATATCATATATTTTTCAGTAATGGTCGTAGGCCTAATCAATCTATTATAAATTATGTTCTTGTGATTGTTCTAAAAATGGGATGACCAACAAATTTTCGATCACAGGAAAGGCTTCAATAAGGAAGCTGTTTCAGCAGTCTTTCTTTTCCTTTATAAAAAAATAAGTGGCCAAACTGACAAGTGGAAGGATAAAACCATCACTGGAGCACTACTGACATGTAAACTTTGAAACCCAATCACTAGCAGATCCAGCGAGCAGGTGCAATGGGATTAAAAACAGCATCTTTTAGATCATAATTTTTTATTAAGTGTATGCAATTGACCTGGTACATAAGGGCACTCCCTTTAGAAAATTCCTTGAACTGCCATAATATGAAAATTGCAGAATACAATGATATGTAGTATGCAGAAAAAAATATATGTCCTCTTTCAAAAGCAATCATATAGTCCCAACTTCTGTTTGCTTTTGTCAAATTAATATTTTACAAATAGTGAGAAGAAAAAAATTTAAACTAAATTTAATTCAGTTACTAAAATCTTCAATTATTTTAAACTAAAATGAAAAACAATATAAATGGATCACTGTTGTCAATCAGCTGCATTAATAAAAAAAAGTGGACTCCTGGTTGATGCACTTGGATATGAGAATTTTAATCTTTATCAACTTCTATTTGACTTTTTATTTCTTTTTAAAGAGATGTTAAATACATTCCTAATTTTGCCAGAGATTCAAGAAAATCTCTTGCCTTCCACCAGTAGGAAATCCCATTTCTATATATTGCAAGCCCACAGGACCTTACATCTAGAGAAATAAGCCATTGTAATAATTAAAAAAAAAAATAATTATTTCAAGAATTCAAGTCTACACTGAAAAATGAACTACTAAAACTGAGTTTAAAATATATCTAGACAAGCAATAATCAGTAGGGGATTCATGAATTTTCTTGCGGAGATAGGGTGTACCTTTCACCAAGGCAATGCCAACGCCTAATTGTTTGATTATTATAAATTTTGAAATAAAATGTACTTGCTAATTTAAAGACATAATAATAAAGGGTTATATTGTATCTATATTTAATAGAAGGATTTTATAAAGAAAAAATAATTGGTTTCACATTCCACAGATTGGAGGCCTCCGACCAGTATTTATACCAATCAGTAGTGCATCTAACCAATGCACTGCAACAGATGGTGCAAGGCTGGATCTGAGCAGAGGTCAAAGACCTAAAACTTGACACCTTTTAACCTATTTCTTACAACCTTCATTAGGTAAGTTGCTATGGTATTTCACTAACTAATAATCCACAAAACTCGGTTAGCAATTTACAAAAATACTAGTCAGATTACTATAGCAACTTATCTTTTTAAATTGAATAATTATTATAAGAAATATTTTAGAACATATATAAAGGGTTTAAACTTAGAACGTGACACAATTTTAAATATATATTAGACCACAATTTTAAATATATATTAGACCGTGATATAGAACAAAGAAAACGTCGTTCTAGTATTCTCTTTCTGATTCTTTTGTCAGATATGCTAACAATTATTGATTGTAGATGTACTTGAAGAAACGCATGTGCCATATGGATAAGTAACGCCACGCCTCCAGACTAGATTGTTCCAACAGTCGAGAGTAGCACGTCCACTTTCTTTTTGCATAATCCGGAGGCCTGCCTAGCCTAGTAGGAGAGGGGAGGTACCGTTAAGACCTTGGGGTAGGCAGGTTTGGAGGGACAACTTCATTACGAATCAAAAGTAGCCTTCTGATATTTCACGCGATCCATAAAGTCTTAAACAAACAGTTAGACAATTATTCTATATTTTACACTCAACGGTCATATTGTCATTATACAGTGACTATATCAATTCAAATATGTGAAAAACATCCAATGCAAATAAAATGATTTAAATCAGGATTGATTAAAAGGAGAAAATGAGTAATTAAAAAGAGAATTTTTTATTTTTAAAACTCAACATTGAAATAAATGCAGTGGCCTGTCCCATTTCTAAAAATTTGCAGTAAAAAACACAAGACTATAAATAGATTTAGGTTTTAAGTGAGGCCGTACATAATGGGTTTTCTAACAAACAGAAGTGTTTTAAGTAAAGCTTCCATTTGGTAAAGTAAACAGAAACCTCAGGTCTTATCGGCGTGGCTCAGTCTAATCTCAACCACAAGACGTCGGCCAGATACAGAACTGAAATATCAATTCTTAAGCTCTATTCACTGGTATCAATAAAACCACTAGAAGGTATGATATGATACACATACTTTTATTATGGATAAATAAATATCCTGGATATATAAATATACATCCAAGAGCATATATGATTAGAATTGTTAACTTTTCCTCATGTTTGAGTGTTAGTTGAAACGGTTTGCTGATAAATGCAATCTCTAAATACACATTTAAGCAACCTAATTTTTGGGAGGATCAACATCGGTAATGGGAGTGATTCACATGTTCGATTTCTGGCATAATTAAACGTAGGCTTCTACACTGCTATCCGCAGCAGCCACGTGTAGAGCTACATTATTCTCAACCTTGAGATATTTTATGGGTTCCGCATGGCCAAGACTGTGATCCAATTAATGTTAGGTATTTATTTTATTAGGACTAATGTACTGAACTAATCAAGGAGACTTTTATCATGTCTGACTTCATTAGACTTATCAAAGTAGTAAAACATCGTTTAGAACTAGGTCATAACCTACTATTGGTAATTTACACGTAATCCGATACGTGGAATACTTTCTTTTTCTTTCAGACTATATCTATTCTTTAGATGTTTCATATATCATAAAAAACTGAATCCTGAAAATGTATATATATCTCTTTATTATAAAATGTTTGAGAGACCATGTTTACATGAAAGAGAACCCCTTTACTACTAGATTAGATTAAGTAATCAGTATATATGTATATAGTGTCGGTAATTAACATTAAATCCATTTTTCTCAGTTCAATTGCACTGTGGCTTGGTTTCTTTTAGTAAAATGTGGTCCAATCATCTCTAAATAAAATAAAATAATTCTTAGTATGAATTGTCTATAAGACGATAGGTTAATAATAACTTCAGACTAAATATTACTAATCTCTTTAAAGACATTCTTTACGATACACGATTCATCAAAGGTGTTACTTGTCGCAAAGAAAAAGGGTGGTAGCCTGGATATAATTAAGTCACAAACATAGTTTTGATTCCTTGGTAGCTACTAGTTTATTCCATTTCAAATCTTTAACTCCTCCTTGTCTAATCTCCGAAGGAAATTTCTTATTCGAAATGAAGTTAACTAAACTAAGACAAGTAATGACACTCTAATAGGTAGTTCGGTTTGAAACTACAATTAATCCAATTTATGGAATATATCTTAAATGTATCTAACCATAATTGTATTCCAAAAGATCTCCCGATAAAAAAAGGATCCAAAATGAGGAAGCAAGAAGATATGTTAAGCAAGTTTTAATGAATAATTGATATAAGAAAAAGACCATTCAGAAACGTGTTTTCAGATCATTTTTTGTAGAAATGAAACTATAATTAGAACAGTAAATAAGGCATCCGATCCAAGGAGGCACTAACGGCGTTTCTGACGGACGTAAGAAGTGACGCAAGGCACCAGCCTGTTGGATCAGACGGTTCCTATATTTACACCACTGCCACACCTCCAGACCACTCAGGAATGTGGTCCCACTTTGGAGGGGCGCACGGTTACGGGGTTAGATAGTTAATCATGAATTACCTCCGTTTGAACGAGAAAATAATTTAAGTATCAACAATAGGTTACACCTGAGGATTAATCTATTATTTTTCGATTCACTAGATCGGCAGCATTTACAAAGATTTATTGATAAAGATGCATTAACAACTGTACAAACAGGGAATTTCATCTATTATTCTGATGAAACTGTAATTATGAAATACTGAATGTTGAATATAAGTTTAAATACTGTTTATTTAAGATATTGTACAGAAGAGTAAAATGGAAAATCAGGAGAGTATGAATGAAGATGATAAAAATTCTAAACTACGATGAAATTAGAAAACTTGTATCAACAATAACTGTGAACTGTTTGGCGACACCTGAATAATTTACATTAAATTTATGACTAATATTAACATGAAAAGACATCAGAACGACTGCAAGGAGAAGATATTATGTTTTGAAGCTCTGATACACTTTTGGGTCACTACGTTATATCAAAGCAAAAACATGATGGGTATATGCAAAAGTTACGATGAAGAAGCAAATTTTGTCGATGTTATGAATGGTGAAATTCAATTAAATTCAACGATACACCAATACAATATAATAGTCAATATAAAATTGTTGACAAAACTCTCCCCAACAAATCAACACCATACATTTTCCAATTGCCCAGTTAAGAGTATGCTGATGTATAAAAGAAATGAACAATTCGTTGATACTGAATCCACTAATATACACTCACGCTTGCTCAGTACTACTTTTAGGTATAGGGTGAAATTTACTCTGCATCTTCGTTTTATCCTTTTCTCTTTCTCACCGGAACAATTCCCAGACATTGGTCCAGAGAGAACCAGTAAAGACAAAATTTAAACTATCATATAATCTATTATTTGATAAAGATAGAGAAAACAACCATCAATGTAATAAACTGTTGATATACAATCACTATTTCATGGATCAGTTAGTCATTTGTTAAATCTGGAAATTTAATAAAAATTATGATCCATAATATTTCGCGCGTTTTTTTATTCGTTGCTACATGATATTAAGTTGCTAAATGATAGAGCTGTTGATATGCACATTTTACAACTGTTACATAATTTTAATCCAAAACTTTTTATATCATGGCATTAAAATAATAAAATAGCATTAGATCAAGTCGTTTTGTTTTCAGAAAAAATATCACGAAGGCACACTTCGTTCTGTTATTTGCTATTGGGATAATTTATAAAGTAAGTCTACAACTTGCTTTATTTAACAGATGTTCCGCGAGAGCTTTGCGGATGAACACCAAAGAGTGTCTCGACACTCATATTTAGTTAGGTATGTTTTATTGTTTACTTTCTCTAATGTTTGTGAGTTGATAGAAAGGTTTTAACATTCAAATCCACTAAGGTCCGCAGACTATGACGGGCAGGGAACCAGTAATCTATAATAACAAGTATAGCAATATTATAATAATTGAGTAGCTATAAGCAAGGAATATATCCAAAAACTGAACTCTGCTGGATTATAGAAAATATACATTTCGCTTACTTAGCCGAAAAAAATTACATGGAGCAACTATAAATAAATATCATACAGCCCATCTGTAATAAATATCCTTGAATAAAGATATCATCCCTTCCCTCCATTACTAAGTTCAATATTCACGGTTCACAGTTATCTTCCCCGCTAAAGATCGACTAGATAGACAACTAAGGGACAGAGGCAGGTATGCCAGGTAGATGATCATTAATATTCATAAAGATATTATGGAACATACCAGAACCAGTCAACACTAGTGAGGTCTGCTGGGTCACTGGTCAGCCAGATTTGAATTCTACGAGCCAGCGAATACACAATGAGTATATGATATCAAGTGCAAAGGATAAACTGAAGAGCATCTGAAATTTATGAGGAAAAACAAAAGGAGAAATCACTAAAAAAGCGTCAATCAATTTGGTCTGAGAGAAAACAGTCCTTCCTTAAACCAGTGGTTCCCAGTTCGTAAAAACATTAAAAGGTCTGTGGTCTGAATGGAACTTTCCGAAGAAATAGGGAATACCAAATATAAAAAGAAAGAGTCCCTTCTCAAAATAAATAGTGGTATAGATTAAAAAGGAAATGAAACCAACCGTATTTTAGTATTAATATCATTAAAAAAATCATGTAAACATTTATACCAATAACAAGTAATAACTATAAATAAAATGATATAAATCAATAAAAAGTAATAATACCTAAGTCAAAAACCCTGTAATCCGGCCCGACTCCGCTTACATCAATAAAGTTTCTTTTTTCGACTAATTTTCGATTGTAACTGGATAATTTTTTCCCTCTCCTCAGTCTCCAACGTATTCCTTAGCAGTTTCATCAAAGTATTCACTTTGATGTGGTGTTAGATAAAAACTATCGACATTGATAAAGTAATGTAGTTTTGGAAGACGGAAAAGTTACTAACTTGGAGACGAGGCTAAGTTTTGAGACTAGGAGGGGAATGTTAACCTCACTTGAAGAGGTTCGAAATTCAAGTACTAACAAGGAAACTGAATCGATGAATCATTATAGCTGGTCATATTTCAAAAAGAAGTTGATAGTTCAAGAGATACGTCACTTTGGTTTTGGACCTACGGTATGCAATAAGGAAAATAAGACGCACAATTAATGATTACGCTAAGTTCCGTTGTCGACAGGAACCCACATAGGACCTCACTATTATCAATTACAAAAATAGCCATTATCTACTGATAGCTGTTTCTTCCTCTCGCATTTGTTCAGTCGGACAAACATCAGACGAATACCAATTATCTCTAACTTATGTGCAAATGATAGGGAAAAATTTAACATTGCACTTTTATAAATCTTATCTGATCAGTTTTTTTTTCTTTTTCGGCCAACACTCCCATTGGAGTCCTATACTGCCTAACCATGCTTGGGGGTAAAAGTTCTTCATTTTGCGGGACCGCCACTCAATGAAAAAAGTCAACGTCCCAGGCCGGATTCGAACCGGCACCGCCAATAGACATCAAATTGGTAAGACTGTCTTAACCATTGAGCTATTTATAGCAGAATAATACAACAGTACTCCTGAAAAGTATACTCACAAATAATTCTAACGCTATTCAATGTCGAACAGTTATCATGAATACAGTTTAAATGAAAGTATTTACTAACTGATTTAAATTTGTTGTATTTTTCAAAAAGAGAACAGATATCTCAACGCTCACTAAAAGTAATTTCCAGTTTACCAAGGATTACAAAATATACAAATGGGTCAGAACGCTCTATAAATTCTTCCAGTTGTAATGAATATGTGAATATCAATACCAAGAAAAAAGTTTCAAGGCTGATTACACAGAACACCTTGGCAATGCATTTGCTTCCGAATTTCATAATCATCCTTTACTTCTGAGGAAATATGACTCAGATAAATCGGAATCTTGACATTAGTACCGGCGAGGAGTTCGTAGTTCGAGGCAAGGATCGGGAGAGTTTGTTAAAATGATAAGGATCAAACAGTACTTGAAATACCTTACGTTTCGAATTTCATAAATAAATTACAATCCGCCACGCCACACCCACAAATAACACATAACGGTAACCAAGGCCAGACCACAGAGAAGAGGAAGAGGAAAATGGCGAGTCCACAACGGAAAGGTCTTCAAGTTCTAGGACCAGCCTGGCAGCCAAGTTGGTATCCTTGACAATGTCCCAAGGTAGTACTGTTGCTTAACATTTCAGGGAGTTCTCTCAATTCTAAAGGTTTCTCATTTGATTGAGTCTTCATTATATTACAATGAAATTATTCTTGATAAGAAACTAGCTTCACCCAATATAAAGCTGATTTAATAGCATAAGACTATGTCAATGCACGAACCGATGCTGAAACTGCAGTAATATGCCGTTATAATATACAATAAAGCAATTTGTTAATACTGGGTATAATTATTGTGTGTAATTATGAGTAAAAAAATAACATTTTTAGAGCGTAATACACAATTGTAAAGAATTCAGTCTTATAAATGATGTACAGCTTACCTTATTCCAGAGTTCACTTTTATGTTTGGTATTTACTTCCGAATCATTATTTCAGTATGAACACGCCTGTCTGCCAACCCAAAGGTTGTGAGTTCGAGCCCCGGCCCAACGGTTTTTTTTTTCAAGCATAAAATTACACAAAACTCACACACAGCCTGCCTTCGGGCATTTGTAAGGCCCGTTAGCCAAAGGTGGCACTCACAAAAAATAGGCGTGAGAGTGATGAACCCACTCAATAAAAATAAAAAACACGTCAGGAAACGCGCGATGCATTTCCTTAGTAATGAAGGCCTAGGACCTCTACGGTGTGTCGCGCTAATTATAATAATAATTATTTATTTACTTCAGTATGAATTATAGGATTATTTAAGAACAAATAGTAGTATTATATAGAGATATTATCAACATCAACAAAACAATAATTTTGAAAATTTTCTTTCTGTTCTGTGTTTATTCCAAAACGCTAATGCTGTCAAAATGACTTCCATGAAACCATACTTTTTTTTGTTGTGCTAATGCAAGCGTTTATGAGAAAATAATATAATGCCTACTGATCTGTTCAAGCCGATTGCTCAATGATTGAATGAATTAAACTCAATCAAGTTGTATTCAAAAACATTTTATGCAATATTGAAAAATGAAGGAAAACTCAATGCATTGAATAAGATATACTTAAAATCTGTTGCTAGGAAAACACGTGATTATAAAATAAAACAAATGAAAATGTAAAAAATTAACAGCACTTATTTTCTTTGCAGTATAAAATTATCACTAAATATTTTTCATTATAATAATCACTGACTGCAGATACTAAAACAATGTCATAATTTATTGGCAACAAAAGATTTAACGCATTTAGACATTAATCCTGTGCCATCCTAATCTCTAATTAATCTTTTCCTATCATTTTTTTCAGACGTAAGGTTTTTATTTGACGATCTTTTCATCACACAATGGAGTTGGGACTCCATTGTCCTCCAAAGCTTTAAAACTGATTGTACACATTTAGGTATTTAAAAATTAAGGGAAAAGAACAGGAAAATGATAACAACTAACTTGTCTTTAAATCTTTCAAGTTAGCATTATAATTCAGTAACTCAGTCAAGCAAATTTTACGATCCCTTGCTTTTTAGTTCTAGTTGGTACCAAGATTGCGGGAGAGCCGATCAATCCGATGTGTATACAAAAAAAAAACTACGTTGTTACTTTAATTTATACATAAAATAATATTTAAAATACAATAGAAAACGTAATATTTACATCATATATTAACATACGGTAGATATAAATTTATTATACGAAAAATTTCTTTAGTTCTCAATGTAATACAAACAATATTTGAGGTATTATTATCAATTTTTTCCTTATTACCGACGGTTTAGCGTAGTTTTACTGTACGAATAAGCCAATGTTAAACCTTAATAGGGTGAGGATATTTGGTAACCTGAAAAGACTTTTTTAAAACTCGGAACAGAAAAGAATGTCCATTTGGTGAAACTTGATTTAACTGCGACTGTTTCCTGTAAAACTGTCAAGTTATATACAGTCCAAGTTTAAGAGTCAAGCTCTTTGTAACTATCGCTATACCGACGAAGATTTTATTTCCGTTATCAATTGCGAGGATATTGATGGGTTATTTCACAGTGGTGCTAAGCCTTGCGACAAATACTATTCTCCCTTTTAGAAAAATTAATTGAAAAGTTGTAATTTTCCTTAAAGTGAGAACCTTTAATTGTGTTGGCGTAGATGCACTAAAAGTACCACTATGAAGTAAGCCATCGATATGTTAGTGTCAGGTTGTGTCTATTGTTTTGTTATTAACAACGAACAGGTGTGTAATAGAACTAAATGAGCAATTTTATATACCGTATTGCACACGAATAATAGCTAAACATAATAAAAAATAATTTAAAAAAAAGATTAGTCATATTGACTATTAATGCCATGGTGATTGGAATAGTATCATATCAAAGGTTTCCAGAAATGTAAAAATACAACGTTTCTTGAATTTCTTAGTCTATTACTTGATACCGTTTGTAACATAAAGAAAATCAATAAAAATCATTTCACCTAATTCAAGTTTATAACTAATAATTGATTACTCACGATTCACTATGCCAAAAGGAGCAAGAACGCAAAGAAATGTGAATTTACACAATGACTTGTAAAACGCACAAAGCTTTTAAGATGGTGATAGTCTTACCTCAAGGGCATTATTACTACTTTCTGATCTCTTGATATTTTTACACACATTTATTGTTCCTGCTTCCAAAGATATACTTTTCTGTAAAAATGTTAGAATATGTTATCTCAAATTGGGCGTTACGGGAATCGAAAGTAATGAATAAGGAAATACAGGTGAACATAGGCCTATCTCCTTTTTTAAAAAAGTAAGCCAATTATTTACCAAGTGATTCCTAATGTTTATTATGCTGTTAAATGCAGAACTGATTCCACATCGACAAGAATTTAACACCATGCTATCTCCTTCAATCATTCCTATTTGTAAACAACAGAAGACATGTTATAAAATACATTACGTATTAACAGTTCTATAAGAATTTCTTCTAAGACCCGATCCTTGATGGCACATAATGTTAAAACTGGCAAAATACCTAAACCATCATGCCTCCAGCTGGCAGTTTAAATTTCACCGAAAAATTTATAGCGGTTGATGGTCTAAAGTAGCGATAGGAACTCCCAAAAATAAATAGAGAAAAGGAAAAAAGTAGCCAGAGCTCCAGTGGTCAAAAGAAAATGTTTCTATTTCGACAGAACTAACAGTTTCATAATTAGAATTGTTCAGAAAAACATCCAATTCAAATGACATATTCTTGTTAAATAATAAATTATTCTTATATAAATAAAACTTTCAAGTTGTAACACGAGGTTATGTAAAATTCAATCAAAAACTCTCACACTAAGCTATAGATTATGGTTACGTTGATTATGTCCTCAGAGTATATATTTGAGAAAACACTGAATAGTGAACCTGCACAAATATACACATGATATATGTTTTCCAAATGTTTCTTATAATATTGTATAAATTATCATATTATAGAATTGGCTACCATAAGATATTTATTATTTTTAAATCGAAACGTACTAACCTAAACCTATCATCGTAATGTAAGAAATAAAACTTGTTACCTTCTGCGGGATTTTGTTAACCTGTGCCCAGACTCGACCCTTGTAGGTTATGTAGGTCTGGTAGATGATGTATCCAACAGCAAAGGAGACGAAGAGGAAGTAAAGGTAAATCCAGAGGGGGCAGTTTGCCAAGTAGTCGTAGGTGCAGCTACTCGCGCTCACTACTTTTTCTTTGGTTCCTCTCATAACAGTCCTGATACCGTTGAAACCAAATTTAAACGGCTTTACAACAACTTTGCAAACATGTCCAGAAGCGCTCGCGGTAACGTCGAAAACATATTTAGAACTACTCGCGATAGCGTTGAAAACACTATGAAATGCACTGATGATAACGTTGAAGACATATATAAACGGTCTTACAATACAGGAAAAAAATCTTCGCGCGCATCTACATTTTATATTTGAATCTGTGATTTCGGAAGGTTTCGTTTGAGGCTGTTTTACACTAACCTTCACTATTTTAACATGGCCTGGTTTGACTTCAATTTTAACTTCGTTAGACGTGTCTGAATCTGTCGACTTGCCTGAACCTGTCGACTTGCCTGAACCTGTCGACTTGCCTGAATCTAATGACTTGCTTGAACCCGATATCATGCTGGCAAACTTTTCTAAACCTGTAGGCTTTTCTGGAACATAATTCATGTCGAAATGTGGCAACTGTTCTGACACTGTAGAAGTTTGTGTATCTTTTGCTTTTTCTGAAATTCTAGTCTTTTCTAAACTTGCAGACTTTCCTAAATCTAAAGATTTTTCTGGACTTCTAGGCTTTTCTGTAGGTATAGACTTACTCACACTTTTTGATTTCTCTAACTCACTTAACTTGTCTGTCTTTCTTGTACTTCCTGTCTTGGCAGAATCTATTGATTTTTCGGAAATTGACCCGGTTTCGGTCTGTTTACTGCAAAGTAATGGTGATACTTTACCCTGAGACTCGCTAGTCGATGTGGTTTCTTCTACTTCGTCTACTCCACATTCGAGATTAAGGTAGTTACTAACAAATGTAATCGACTTTTCTAAAGGAGGTTTGATTACATGCAGAAAAAAGTTACATTTCGATATGACATTTGTGATAGGGCTGCCTAGCTCGATGGTATTGAGATAACTGGCTATAGGTCCTATAGGAATCGAACTTATGTAGTTGCTTACAGTATTAGCCCCTTCTCTAAGCTTCACAATGCCCCTGTAGATGATGCCAGGTTCGCGGTGCCGTGAGCATTGCTTGATTGGTATCAGGTATGTCAAGTATTTGAATAAACCTCGGGAAGCAACCGGCGGGCAACTACAATGTCTAGGCATCTCCAGGCAGCTGGTAATTCATGAGCCGAGGCTATCTTATTTCATGCATGCTTCACTTGTGAAAATTTCGATATTTGAATGACTTGTAACATATGTCACGAGAGAGTTTACAGCTGAGATGAATCATGGTACTGTATCTTAGACCAACTAGCCATGGATGGTGCTTCCGGTTTAAATTTTTTAAGTTATTGATAAATTATATCTAAACTGATAAGACGATTTATAAAGATCGATTAATCAAATCGTGTTCTGTCTTTGAAAAGAGGTTTATCTAATAAAATTTATTGGTTACGTAACAACTTAAATAGATTTTGTTAACTAGTAAGTTTTGTGTGCATTGTTAAAGTTAAAGACTCCGAAATCCATTAAATCGAATTTCTCAATATTGAATAAATAAAACCTAACTCTGCATATAAACTGAATTCTATGGTTCTATGGTGAAACAGCCTGTTTGAGTTGCATTTTTCAATATTCAAGCTAATCAACCATTTAGTGAAATATTGTTCTAAATCGTTAAGGTGACTTTGCAAAGTGTTTCTAGCTGTTATTATGTCATCATGTTGAGAGAACACAGCTGTATCCTCAGCGAACATAGCTATGGAGGTGAAATATTTAAAATGTATCATCATTCTTAATTCAAAACAAAATTTAAAATTCAAAGTTAGAAGCCTTTATTCTAATCTTGGCAATCTGTAAATTGACGTTCTATAAATATAGTACAAAAAATTGTTTCCTATTTTCGAAAGACAAAAAAAAAAAAAAAAAAGTTACTACATGATATTCTCTAGTTTTGCCAGAGTGAGAAGAGAAAAAGGAGTAGCATTCTAAATGAACTATAAAAGAATAGAAGCAATACACAGAAAAATCTTTGAAAACACACGATGTACCATGACAGTTTTTATAACCAATAGTACTAACAGTAATAGTAATACTAGTAGCAGTAGTAATAGTAGCTTACTAATAGTAATACTACTACAACTGTAGTAGTAGTAGTAGTAGGAAGTAGCACCAGGAATAACAGGAGTATGGGAAGGTGAAGATGCAAAAACATCAAACATCTGATAAACTTATACATAGCAACAAAAGCCTATTGGGAAATTTGAGAGGAAATCAAAATAGAAAATAGCCAACGACTCTATTATCACCCTGTACTATCACCATCCCTAACCATGAGCTCCGCAAGTACGAAATCAAAATTATTCGGATTGTGGAATTAAATTACAATTACAACAAGCAACAGGATTTTGATTATATTAAATAATCAGTGCAAGTAGTGAACTATAACCACAATGTTTCTAAAAACAAATAAAAATGTTTTCTATAATTTATGATTACTGTATAATTTAAAAACAGATTCACTTTGTTTGGTATTGTATAGATTAAATATTATACACAATCAAATCATGACACGTACAGAAGGAAAACAAAAATTGTAAATGGACAGGCCTACCGTTTCGCTAAGTGTAGTAGGCTCTTCATTGTCCAACATAACTGCTACAAATGTCTCAATTATTGCGTTCCGAACGCTTGAAAACCCGCCAAAACTATACACACTAGCGGTGTGTTCGCTAACGTTAGTACAACTGACGCCAAATTTCCCGAAATAGCGAAAGGTCGAAGAAAAACAGGAGGGAAATATGCCCTAGAATACGTTCGTTGTATTATTTATAGAAACAGAAGTAGACGTGAATCCGAGGGTTTCCGAAGCCTTAAAAGGAAATTGTAAAATCAATTAAATCTGCTATACTTAATTGTTCACTTTGAAGTACATCTAGAAGAGAGTAGATATAGTAATAATATATTCAACATATAAATTGGAGATTAGAAAAAAAAAAATTTATTGATAAGGTTCGAAAATTTTACAAAAATAAATATAAATATGAGATAGAGATAAATATTTAATTTCTTTATTTCTTTTCCCTATTCATACTACAGACTTAAATAAGTACATCAAAAATTGTAGTATCATTACTATATTATAGGTATGATCATTTATGATTTTGCAGCACAATGATACATCCACCTTTGGTACAATGATATTGTATTGAAAACTTACAATTCCGAAATTAGAATTATTGTTTGATTAATAACTTATTTTAACAAAAAACGGAAATGACTTCGAACGTCTTGCAATCGTTGTAAATTTTCATTCATGCAAAGTTAGTAAAAAAAATAACGATAATGGATCTAATGGTAATATTTACCATCCCTGGGAAGAGGATAACCACAAATAAAATAAGGGATGGAAAAGATCAAATAAAAATGAAAGCTTTTACAAACGAACTATTAATTAACAAGACTAATTCTTTATAAACCGGTTTTATTCATGTTGAAATCATGATTTGGTTGTTGATGATGAGTTACAGTGTTAAATACAGGGCTTTAAAGATTCCTTAAAAACATAGTTATTGGAATCTCCATTTAATATATCAAGAAATTTCTTTCTTCAATTAATTCTGTTAGTTCGAAAAAATATAAAAATCGGAAAGAAAGAGGACGATAAAAAGAACTAATTTATTTAATTCAAGAGGGATTTTTATGGAGTAAATAAATAACGCAGAACCGGTGGGTAAACGTTCGAGGGGTAGACCAAAGCTTAAATGGGAGGATTTCGTTAAGACTGATTTAATAGATTTGGGTTTGGAGGAGCGTCATTGGATAGATTTATGTTGAGAATGGTTTGTGGTATCGGCATCGAACCTTCGGGTTTACTAAGCCTTTATTAATATTATTATTAATTTACCCAAGATTGTTTGGTTGATAAAACTAAATTTACGGATTAAAAATGAGAGTACAAATATTTTCAGATACTTGTCAAAACTTTTCCCCTAACTTCTATAACAAGTATTACTCATTTGTAATAAGTAATTTTTGCGTTATGCTATTAACCTCTTTCCAATGATGACGCACGGGGAATTCCTAAGGTTGACAATGGTCTGCTGAGGCGCCAATCCACCACTAGTCGGCGCAGTCCGTACAATGCCTCGTGTCGTACGAAATGCTGATTGTACAATAGTTTCCATAATATTTAACTACTAACTGTTTTCTATTATTTACCATTATTATATTTTATCTACAACAATTAATTGTTTTTATTTTCTACTTTCTCTTTACAATCATCACGAGGAGGCCCCTCACCTCCAAATTTTTTGTAATCGACCCCATATGGAACGGACACACTAGAACACCAGATCTCAATGTACACCTTGAAGTACCAAAGGAAGAAAATAGTAACCAATTCGAATTATGTAACCATACGTGATGTAACCTACTAATTTAATGCCTTTTCTGTTTTAGAGGGATCAGAAAAAAAAAATTTAACTAATACGGTACTAAAAACAAAACACATTATTTAAAAAAAACAACAATAGAATCACGCTATATATTCTAAACCCAACTTTCTAAAGAACTTACAATATCGATAATCCTACACAATATGGCTTTATCGTCAAAAAAAATCTTAGCTCTGCAATAGAAAAGGAAAAACGATATTATTTAATGCTAACTAAAAATGGGATTCTAAAAGCAGTTATTACAATAGGTTAAAATAAATCGTTAAAATAACAGTGGCTGTATACAATTATTTGTATCGAATGTCAATGTTATCAACGCAACATGATAGGAGTTGACTGGAATTTTTACTTATGAGTGTATTGGATTTGATAATTAAACTAAAATACAGAAATTTAAAGCAATTTAAGCAAAGAAAAAAAGTGCTATACTTATGAAGCCGAACAGGATGAAGTTGAATTAAAGCAAGATATTTTTAAAAGGCCTATAAGGAAGAGTGCAAGATTGGCTGCATTTCTTACGAAAATAGGAATTCATACCAAAATTTAAATCTCCTGTTTTATTTTACATCAAACCATAGAAACTATAGTTAACTTTTGTATCTTATTGTGTTTGAACTTGTAAAGAATAAATCTCTTATTTTCATTTCAAATTATATACCAATAATGATAAAAACTAACGATAGTTAAAAAACAATAGCATTGCTAATTAATAGCCTAATAATTTACTAATTGACATTTTACTGAGGCATTTATTTATGCTTTTTTAACGAGTGTTCGATACAATAATTGGTATTAATCCACCCAGGCATAGAGTTGTGTAGGTTTATATTTATTCTGGTTTTAATCTTAATAAGACGGATTGGTCTTAGTGATTATGAAAGCATGCGGTTGAACAACCGGTGATAACTGGCGATCGAACCATTCGAAACTGGATTTCAACATGCGCCAACGTGAGAACCCATTGACAATTGCCCAATTCACTTGTTTGCTAATGGGATTAAAATAAATTGGCTGAAAGGAACCGAATATTGTTTTCACCACTCATTGGTCTGTACTTTCCACACCTTGGGGTAAAACAATATTAAAAGTAGATAAAAACAAAATTAATCAGAGGTACCATTCGGTGATGGATAATCAATAAATGAAGTTATTTTGTCGAATATTTTGAATATTCTATTCGATGATTAAGAACGTGTTTGAGTTGGCTTGTTGAGCGTAATAAGCATCAGGTGATGACAGCAAAATAATTAGCTGATTGAAGAGTAATTAAAAACCGTTTGTCCTATTAATAAACCAACTATAGGGTCAGGAAAAAATTTAGTAAATTAGCATTATTAAAAATGGGTATTTCAACCATATCTGCTAATTTTTATAAAATATGCTTCTAATGAGGGGTATAAATTATATTCCTACACAAACCCAAAGGCTTAACTTCCATGATAGTTGTTAGTGCCAACTAAAAATAACACCAAATTGTTATATGCATAAGAATTGGTGATATCAATATTTTAGCTTCAGAATAAGAAAATCACATGTTATATGATCTGTTATTTTAAAAGACAGCTGTCATTTTTATTTTCTATTCAAATGATTTGTTGACGATAGACCAGCCAAGAGAGATATTCAAAAACAAGCCTTCCTTTGACGTAAGGATGAGATTAAATAGAATATTTATATTTTCATAACAACCTAACTTTTTCTTTCATATTCTAATTTTATAATAAATAAGGTAAATGATTACAAGAATGTTCTGTAGTAATTTATTCTTAATTTCATATGTTCATGACCAAGAAATTATGAATAAAAAACCTGAATGATTATTTTATATTTTCTAAAAGAAGTTTAAACTAAATACTGTCAGGTACCCAACTAAGTTCACTCTCCAATATAAGTTCGGCCGGTTTATCTTAACTATATGAAGAAATCGACGTTTTTAACAAAACACAATATTCGTTTTTACAAGATTTTGAGGAAAAAACAAAAACAATAAGACCAAGGATTTATTAAAAATTTATTTTATTATTTATTAAAAATTTTCATTCGCAAGTATTACAATTAAAAAAAAAAAGTATTTTGCTTCAATTTCTCAGACGACAAAAAAATTATAAAACATTTTTAAAACCAATCAGACTTTATCGAAACAAGAGTTGACTAAACTTAGAGAAATATAAATTTCAATGTATTTGTAAGTTTAAAGTTTATAAATAAAAATTATTCAACTATCCAATAATCAGGATTATTGTTGATTTTTCAAAATAGCCTTTTTTTCTTTTACGACTGCAATAAAATTGAAATAATAATTGGTTTTAATTCGTAATTTTTGACAGGTTCGATCGTCAAATCGATAATCAATTATTATCTTTCATAATTCTAATCGATTTACTGGCTAGGAATTGGAAAGATTATATGCACTGCTGACCCAGATTCGGGTCTGGAGGACGTGACGGGAGTCAGGCGGCGGAGACCATCGATCGGCTCCAGAGGCTGAAGAGTCTGTTTGTAAACACTCTCAGGCTATTGCTGCAGATCTTCCAGGAAGATAGGGAGGATATGGGAAGTCTTTCTGGAGATATTGGATTGTTCTCGCGTTGTTTTAATGATATGGAACCTTGTTCGACAAATCTATAGTATGGCAGTAGATAATATGAAAATCGCTGTTGTCTGAAGAGATACTGGATCAATAATAGTGATTCCTACATAAGGTGCGTTGCGATATGTGTTAAAAGATATCGATACAGAACTGCCAGTATATCATTTATAGATATAAAAAACAGTTTATATATTCTATACTAGTATTAATAGTAAACATTAATAATAAAAATAAGAAATAAGGTATAATTTTAATCTAACACCCTAAAAAATAAAGAAAATATCTAAGAAATGTATACATAATTTATGTAGTATATAAATCATTATAAAGAATCAGCTTCCTGTTTTCAGTACTAATTGCACATTCTTCTAAATAGTTTACTCAATTAGAGATTTTAATTTCCTATAATTTTGTTAACACCAAGTGCGCAGTTCTGAGGCTTAGTTGGATCATTTATGAGGAACTGGCAGACTAAGACAATGAATTTGTATTTATACAAAGATTACAATATGTGTAATGCAGATAACACACTAACCAAGTAAAATAAATTTCAAAGTAAACAAGCTATATTTTAGCCTCTGAATTTCACAGTTCAATACAATAATAAAAATGAAATAAAACAAAATTATTTAGCAAAAAGAAATTAAAAAATCTCAAATTAATATCTAATGATTGTGCATAAAAAATTACTAACAGACTAATTACAGAAATTCGTAACCATGAAAATAAAAAAAGTAAAGCATGACCATATTTGTGTATAAAAAATAAAAATGTTTTTACTTGTAAGTATATAAAAAAATAACTATAATAAAAAATGTAAATTTTACAAATTTTATTATTAATATAGTAATGATACACCAATCCTTAGATTACCGGTAATTAAATTCCTATTCTTAAATAGGAACCGGTAATTTGATTAAAAGTATAAACTATTAAGATACTTTAACTTATTTATTTACAAGACTAGATGTAAGTAGATTATAATCTATATTCATTTGTTTTTCAAGAAAATATAAGAAAGTATACAAAAACACATTAAAAATGTTAATGTTGTTTCATAGATCTAGTTTAAAGTAAAACTGCACTTCAGTCAAATAAAACAAATTTTCATAAATTAAAGACATACAATGTGATTAAGAAACAGGACAAGTAGTTTATTTTTATGTTTGTACTAACCATAAGATTAGGCTTTTTATTTTGCATAAAAAATTAAATTTAAGTGAATACAAGATAAATGACAAATAAATGATAGCAGTAGACTATCTTATCAAAGTAAAATGAGTAGTGAAATCAGCTGCTAAAAATACAAAACACCGAGATTGTTGTCAAATGAGTATTTTTAAAGGAAGGTCTGAAATGACAGGTTGGAAATTTGTGGCAGGCCACCATGCAACCTGCCTTATCAGTTAAGGTTATAGTTAGGTTTCATTCAACTTTTCAATGCAACAAGAATTTAAGATTTTTTTTCTATGTGTTGATAAATGTTTTCGGAAAGCCAACACTGTAAATGTTTAACCAAAGAGCTAAGTTATAATCAGGTCAAATTATTTCGACTTACTTTTGGTAGAACCCGATCGTGTTGATCACAGCTATCGACAGTTCCATTTTCTGAAACTTCTAGCTCTGAATAGCAGGCGCAAAGCTTGCTGATAATGTCAGTCTTGGGCCTCATGTTGATGTTGTGTGTCTGTTAGCGCTGACAGTGAACGACTGGGACGAGTGGCGTTAGTGAAGGAGACTGAATGGAAGGCCCGCCTGCCCCACCCACAGCCGAGCCCCGCTCTCGACCAATGAGGTGCTGCCACGTCACGGGTAGCCGTGTCGATAGCGGCCAAGGTTCCAACTCTCGCCTCCATTACCTACACTGCGCTTAACTTCTTCTTAGGCCTTGGAATGCACATTAGCATTCTCGATTCACTCGATCTACGCCTCCATATTATCTATCCTATAATTATACCACAGCCTTTCATAGTTCTTCACATAACTGTAATAGTTCTCTGATTCTCAACTGAGTGATAAGATTGGTTTCGCGGAATGTTTTGAAATATTGCGTCATAGTTCGAAACGATCGTTTTTTTTCAGCGGATGTACGTCATAGAATTGAAAAAATATATATTAAAGTTTCTCTCTTATGATATTTATTATATGCATTTTAAATATTATATAACATAATTTGGGGTAAGTACGCGTTACATTTTAAGTTGTTCCGCTTTAAGTGACTGTAACATCTTCATTTTGATAGCTAGATTGTGTTTTATGTAATAAACGTCGACGTTTCAGTAATGTCCATTTTAATAATATCTATATGTCAATTTGGAAGTATCTATAATGCACTAGTATATACGAGGTATCCAAAGACTCATTAGGCATTGCGAAATAAGTTTGTCTGTGTTGTAAATTCTCAATTTATAATGTTCAGTGACAGTCATGAACAAAAAAATTATAGCAATGAGCCAGTGAGGAGCACCTGTTGGGAAACTCATTAGTATGTTTAATCGTAGACCTAACGCACTTGTTCCCTCAACACAGATCTACTATATATTTTGTAGGGAAAACTAGGGACTTGCGCAATGAAAAATAATAAAATTGTGAAGAAGAAATGTGAACAAATTATTTTGAATTATAAAGGTGAATAAACACCGATCAAGCATAGCTACCGTTTAAAGATTCAATTTATTCAACAGGTTATTACCGTTCTTCGAAACTTGTTATTCATTTCTCAGTAAACTATTTTGCTTACGTTTGTTTAAATAAATAATTTAATTTTTATCCATTTTAGTCTCAACACATTTTATTTTTCTTACAAGTCCGACGTTTCGGCCAATCCGGCCATCCTCAGGGACAATCTACCACAAAACAGCTTTTATTACATGTATGATCTTGAACAATTCAAGTTACTTGATATTATTATTTATAATTTATCTTACCTTAATACAATTTTGGAACTAAATGATTTAAAAACTCAACTTCATGCAGGCTATTCTGCCCAGGTCAAAACAACAATTTCAATGAAACATTAAAACATTAGGTAAACGTATTATTTTGTTAATACGTATATCCTACATTATGTCTAATTACCTAATTAGTCAATTTTCACATTAAAAACAAAAATTAAAATTTATTTTTCACAGTCACTATTAGTTAAAACTATATCACAACAATGCTTGTAACCTTCCTCCACTCAGAATAAGCATTACAATTATTTATTATAACAATATTTTTGTGTATCAGATTTGTGTGCCATAGATAGATTGTAATATCTATCAATAAATAAATCTATCATATAAAAAAAAAAGATTATAAATATTTTGGTTACTTTGTGAAATATCAGTGCCGAAAATTCATGCTCCTTAAAGGGCAGGTTTCAGATCAGAGTTTGGGTTCAAGGAAACAAAAAAAAATTTGTTAAGGATTAAAATCGTTTTCTTTTCCCATTTATTAATCAGGCATTTAATCTTAACACTTGTGTCTCCGAAATGTTCTTAATCAACAAATACCAGAAAAAACTTCAACTCATCACTCAACGATTAACGATCAGTATGAAAATTCTTGACGCCCTAAATTTTAAAAGTTTATCTTACTGGTTGATATTAAGAAAAATATGATTTTAATCTTATATATTTTTTTTGTAAAGCACTGTACTAATCTAAGGTTTCTCAACTAAAACAAAAATTGGAGATATGATGAAATTGAAGAGTTTATAGCAGTGAAGAGGTAATTCCATGTTTGTCAGTTTTTTTTTACTTATGCCAACATTTGTGAAATTGTATTCCAATGACTATTGGGTTTATAGAGACAATCTTGGTTTCAAATTGTAGAAAATTTAACTTAGTTTATTAATGTACCGAACAGTCTTTGTCGGAAAATCCATCCTTAATGGTCTAAATGGCTAAAAACCGAATAAGTGCGAAATGTTTGAAGGGATGACTTTTCAACAAAAAGTATTCTAAAAATTTATAAATTAAATTAAATTCCCTACAATATGAGACCAAACTGGTCTTTGGAGTACCAATAGTCTTTGAGATACAGTTTCTCTGGTAGAAAAATTATTTAAATCTCTAGTGCTTACAAGATCTATTTTCAGTGCAGGAAAAAAAAGTTTATTTTTATTTTTAATGGATATAATTTTATTTAAGGCAGATTACTCTTTTAGGAAGTAGACTTGATTCTAAGCTTGATCAAACCTAACCAACTTGTTGGTCTTGAAATAAACTGGTTTAGCGATATGGTTAAGTCAAAACTACAAAGAATAATTAAATAATCCCGATACAAGACGAAATTAAAGACTAACCATTGACTTAGCCACTTCAATATCTTTGACATAGATACGCTACCTAATACTTCATCACAACTAGCAAATAAACTCTTTTATGATAGAAACGATAATTTTTTTTTTTTTTTTTTAACTTCAACATTATAATTTCATTTTATTTATAATTTAAATTGAATATAATTATTTTTTCAGTTCTTCCTTGAATTAGTCTCAAATTTTTTTTCTTTTACTACAATATATTATATTTTTAATGGATTGTTGCGTATCACATAATTGTAAATGACTACTCATTTTGGTACATAGGTTTGAACATATCTTGTTAATTAAAAATATATATATTTTAAACGTGACTTTAAAACTTTTTGTATTTGAATCTGACAGCTATATTAGGAATTTAAAAATTAAATAATTGGTTGTTAAACAATTGAAATTAGATTTTAATAGTTAATCAAATCCTTGAATTAAATTGGTTTGGGATCACATTTATCACTGAATATCAAAGTAGAATAGTTAACATACCAACTAATTAATGTGATGACGGAGAGAGAATTATGATCACCTCATTATCATAAATATCATAAAATGTTTTAGCTATATACACTGGTAATCAAGGAAGATTTATATTAAGTGAATGTTAAATGAGTATATTCCGTATAAGAACGAAGCAAGGATTGTATTCCGATTTTAAGAAGTTCACAAGGCAATATTTTTTCAAACCTTGGGGATTATTAGGAATTTTCAGTAGGGGTGGGATTATTTATTAATTATATAATGATTTTAAATCGAAAATTAATAATGTTTGTTTAGAAAAAAGAACTCATTAAGGCAATGAAAGTACAGTAATAAGTATATTATCAGACTTTTTTTTATAATATATTTTCCGATTTATTAATAAGAGACTTCACTTAATAATCTTTTAGGTGTCCCATGAGATTTTTTTTTATTATAAAACTGACGAATAACAAAATCATTAATTTTCGGTAGAAAAAAGTATTAAATGCTGAAAAATTATGATTAATTTAAAAATTTCTAGAGTTATATGTGGTTGAAGATGCAAGCACATAAATAGCCCATATCGACATTTTGCGTAACAAGAGCCATCAAATTAAATGACATTGCATAGATTACAGTTAAATTAATTGATTCATGAAGTGTGCCTAGTTTCTATAAATCGAATTCCAAACTTCATAAAATTCCGTCTGCAGTTTTGTGGAAGTCAGTTGCATTGGAATCGCCTGTATCCCATAGATACATTTAATTGTTCCCAAAACTGTTTAAGTTTGTATAATAAATAATAGCAGTCATTTAAAATTAGTAGGAAATAAAATGTAGAATTTAATATTATGTAATCGAATTTAATAAAATTAGCTTAATATCTAATAATCTTTATTAATGACTAATTGATTTCTCAACTCATTATGAAACTTGTTGTAACAGCAGAATTTTCGATTATTCTTAAGAAATTAAGAATACTTGATATTCATTAAAAAAAAAAAAGTAACAATTCAAATTATCTTTACTAAGCAAAAATGGTTTTATTTTTGCGGTTAGGAGTGGGAAGAAAATATACTAAGCAAGGTCAGCGATGTGACGCAGGTTTTCATTGTCATGCTTGCTTTAAGCAACTGAAATGACACCTTATGAATTAATTTTAACTAAGATGCTATACTTTCCCTACTCATTGTTGCGTAAATGTAAATAGTGTGTTCAAAACAATTGGTCATTAAAGGCTGTTCGATTTTCGTGTGAGATTGAGTGGACTTTAAACCATGCGATCCTGTTTTTGGACGTCCTATATATTTAAAGACATTTTTGTTTTAATTATATTATTTCAATTTCTTGAGACAAGGTAATTATTTATTAAATAAATCAAAAATTTGTATCCTTTTTTGTCTCAACTTTAAATTAATGTGAGGAAGAAATTGTAATTGAGGATGGCTAAAATGGCCGAAACGTTGGACTGGTGAAAAATAAAAGTGTTGAGACACAAAAGGATACAAATTTTTGATTTATTTAATAAGACATTTTTGTGTTTATTGATATAAGGTTTTCCTTTTTTCCTAATGTGTTTACTTTAAATAGTTTCGAATTTCTTTAATTGTTATAACAATGAACTAGTTATATGACATCACCGAGGCTTTTCCAAAGTCATATGAGGAAAAAAATGTTACTTTCCGGGGAGAGATGAATTTCAACATCAAAGGGGAAAAAATAGGCATGAGCAACTTAGTCACTAAAGTCATATTTATTTATTAAATAAATCAAATTTTATCCCTGTTTAGTCTCGACACTTTTTATTATATCAATAGTCCAACGTTTTGGCTAATTCGGCAATCCTCAAGATTTTAATATTAATATAATAGATTACCATAATAGATTTACTTTATCTATCTAGATATGATAAATAGTTTGTTTATATGATAGTGATAGTGTGGATTAATTGAAAATTAATGAAGTTTCCAAAAAATAGTGTTTTAAAAATTTTTAAATTTTGATGTGAGGTGAGAATTTATATTTGAAGTTTGTCCTTGAGAATGGCCGAAACGTTGGACTATTGATGTAATAAAAAGTTTCGAGACTAAACAAGGATACCAATTGATCTATTTAATAAATAAATAACAGTCTCAAGAAATTGAAAAAATTATATTTAAAGTCGTATTTTTCCTTCATTCTCGTTTGGAAAACAAATGGAACGTGATTTATTTTTATTATTATTGGTTAAAACCAGCGAAAAAATGATAAAAAATTAATACAAAACTTTTTTTTTTTAAATTTTAATAGTATAAATTTCTCAGAATCACCCTTGTATGTACAAAAGTATTTTTATCTGGAATAAAACAATAAAGTTGATAATATTACATTTATTTTTTTAAAAATGAAATTATGCGTTTATTGTGTTTCCAAATAAGCATTACTTCCTGATTACTTTAAGGCGATTAATCATTAAGCTAATTGTAAGATTATTTTTAAAAATATGGGTACCTAGCCCATAATAGATTAATAGTCTGAGAGAGGGAGCACTTGAACGGTTATTTTGAAGGTGGATGAGGCCACGTGACCGCCAGGTTAGCTTGCAGGCTAACTTCACATTCTCAATAGTTTTTATACGGATTTATATTAAAAAACAAATATATAAAAATATAGCACTTATAACATACATAAAGGAAATCAAGTATCGTACGACAGAAGTCTGTTGTGGACATATCTAAGAGAAATCCCTAATATGATACCTAAACTGCTTTGCATTCTCATGGGTATGTAGTTTCTTAACCTTTATGAAAAAACAAAAAAAAAAAAATTGTTATTTCATCAACTTAGCTTATTCCTAAAATTATAGGTAATGGGTTTTATCACCCGAACTTTTCTCTGAGCAAATAATTCCATGTTCTTCTGTTCATAATTTTTCGAAAGAGTAATAATTAGAATAATTCTTTCTTAAGCGCATATCTTCCTCTCGGTCTTATAAAAAAAAAAAAACCTATACAGTCCCTGTTGAAAGCAAGCCATTTTCCTTTATTTATTTTGCCATTCACCAATATTCCGAATGGTATCATAGTTTTATAGAGTTTGAAACTGACGAATTATTAACGAAATTTCAGACAGATTTAGCAAAATCGTTAAGACCTTTCGTTAAACTAATAATAATTAAAATATGTTTTTAATCCATAGAAAACCAGATAGATTTAACAAACACTGTCGTTTCTTTTTTCAGAACACTTTTAAAGTTCAAAAATTGGGAAAATTATACCAGATTTGTATAAATCTCTGGTAAGTTCAATATCTATGGATTTATCTTATATGGATTTATCGTATCAACCCTATCAATCAATTCTTTGTATCAACTGTATCAATCAATTCATCAGGAACTATCTCATCGTTGCTAATTTTTTTTTTTAATTATACTTTTTATTTATTGATAGATATTACAATCTGCCACACAGTTGTGGACAATAGGTATAGTGATGAATGATCTCATACATACTAAAATAAATAAATGAATAAATAAATTAAAAAAACTCTCTTAAAATATATACAAACAAAATGAACATAATCAAACTATTTATATGAAAAATAAATAAATAAAATAACATAATGATAAAATAATATAGTCTCTAGTCACATTTACACTCTAATATACAATATTTATACATTCGACCCGAGGTTCCTTGAGCCCACTCTATCCCCCACGTGTGAGGGGTAGAGCAGAGCTCAAAAGATCCCAGCGCATCCCTCTGGTAGTGAGTCAGTGGAGGCTGAGGAAGTTCGTTGATAATGATGAGAAGATAGTTAACCGTGGATAAAATACATGAGAAGATGGTTGGAGAAGATGGTGTGATCAGAGAATGACACAAATAAGTTAAAAATCTTATTTAATAATAAGTTAAACTTACTTAATAATTATTAAACTTATTTAGTAAATAATTTTTTTTCAATAATGTTTTCCCCATTTTCACAGTTTGAAGAAGATTCTCAAATTTCCCTACTTTCAGAGTATTGAAATTATTGGGAGAGGGAAGAATGACTTCCTCCATCTTCTACCTGTACTAATATTCTTCAAGTCTTCATTAGCTCTGCTCAAATGGCTGGATTTGAAGAGATTGTATAACTTTTTAAAGTGTATAAATCAATTCTCAGGCAATGAAATGGTGACACCGTTCGAAAAACTTTAATAGATCACGAGTGAAAGTTCTTGGGTGGAGTCAGATTGTAGTTTCACAATGAGACAATGCACTGAGTACAATATATCATTTCACTTAAGGACACCGAGCAGGTAATAGTGATTTATTAGAGTAAAGCTGTCAGTTCTTATAGTACCATGAGAGACCTCTGTCCCTCAATTTATATCTATCAGAACAAACTTACGTTTACTTTACCATCCACTTTAACGGCGGGACGATGGTGGTAGTTTGGACGAGGACTTTAACTTAGATTAATACTTGGATAGACTCAATTCAGTACTAATACAAAATATCTTTTATAGTCCTTGATATATATTGAATTGTTTTTAAGGAACGATGAATAAAAAACAGGTGACATGCAATCATTGTCATAACCGTCGTAGTGTTAATTCTAATTCAAACCCAGAAATCTTCCTCACTAATGCATGAGCTCCTTCATTAATAGCCGAGAGAATCTTATAATGCCCATCGTTCAGCTTATTTTCAATTCTTTTAAGATTTTCTTATATGTGTTTTGGCCATTTCCTGAGTAATTTTACTGGGATTGGGATGAACTTATAATTATTGTACAAAATTACGAAATCTTTGATTCTGATCAGGGAGCAGACTTACGTTGAAGTTAATAGAAATAGCCACCATTGTAATCTAAACTGAAACATAAGGCAACCAGTGATTGGTTAATATTCTTGGTCTACACCTCTACCACCCCGCTGGACCATAATAAGACCCGCCTTTTAGGCTTCACTTTTCTTGCTAGCTTATCCCCTCCACTATACTCCTTCCTCCAAGGTTTTTAGTACATAGATGCTCCCTCATTCTTCCCATTACTTTACATCAAGTCAAGGTGTGTACATTCAACTCCTTTTGAAGTCAATGTTTTCTTGTTATTATAATTTTGCCAAATTAACTATACCCATAATTATCAAAATTACCCTTTCCATATTTATGATTTATTTTGATTCAAGTCCTCAGTTCGTTCTCAGCAAAATAATATATTATCATTCACACCTTTATGCCACTACAGAATTAAAACATTCCAACACTCCTTTCATATACTTGATTTTTCCTTATGCCTAATAAAACCCACTTTTTTTCACATTGGTGTGAAATATAAATATGGAATGCTTACGAACTGGATAAGGGCGCCCTATGAATGGTCTCAGGAAGTAATCGACCATAGCTGCTATATTTCATTGTCTTGATTGGAACTGATACACTCGAAAAGGAACTCATCCGTACTACTAAGAACCTCCGGCACGAAACCAATATAGCCAGCATTTTTCTAATGCAAATATTAAGATACTCAACGACTACCGGCTTTCACATTGCCTTGACGCTTTTTGGAGTAAACTTCCGCACCAAAAAAACAAAACAAAAAAAAACCCGTTTTAGATTTCTAAACTTTGGTACCGGGTAATTTCCACGGTATTGTATATCTTCAACCATATAGAGTTTATGTTGAAATACAATATAAGTAATTCTATATCACATATTATTTAATATCCTTTAAGACCTTGCAGCAAAATTACACTTTTGTAGGACTTCGAGGCTCACGAATATAACAAATAACTAATTTCTGTGTGAAATATATAATAAGAGGAATTATTGCAACCGTACAAAATTCAAGTTTTCAACGGAAATACACGTTTTTAGTCCAAATAACCAAGTCTTGCAAAATGGTCTGTGGGTCTGTTAACATCCAAGGTCAAAAATGAAAAATTTAACGAAACTAAAATTAAGCCATATGTATGCCTAATTATGAGAAGATAGCTGACCGTGGATAAAATATATCAGAGGTGGCCAACGAATTAATCGCGAGGCCAATTTGGGTTGATCGTCGATTGCTCGCAATGCCTGGGGTGGAATTTCGTGTACCATGGACTTTGAAGCGATTGTAGAAGACAACCTTCAAGCAATAGTTTCAGACATATTTTATATGGATCAAATATTATTCATTATCCATGTTCTTTTAATTCCCTTTTGGCCCTTTAAATAATTATTGTGGTTGTTTTTAGACGTATATCTGTATTTCAGTGCGAAGTGTACTCAGCGAGCTTTTGATAGATTAGCAAAAAAAGTAAGTCATTTTATTCTTTCATAATACATTTTCCTGCACCCCCCCCCAAAAAAACAACGTGAAAACTGTTGATCTTATTATCAGCCATACTGTGCAGCTTTATAACAACTTTTTCATATTTACGAACAAATAGTACAACTTACACATTGCATTTGATAAAAAAATTAAATTGAAATTTAAGTTGGCAAACATCTTATCTTGAAAAAGTGTCGGAAAATCTAATTTTTAGGTAACGCATGTACGGAATACTGCTATCAAAATTTGAGTCTGGAAATTAATTTTCTTCATGAGACTATTTCTCGAAAATTTAATAATTGATTTAAAAAATTAAAAAATAGTTTTGAACATATATATTACTATATTCGGCCAGAATTTCTAGCCTTCATTAGAGCTAAGAACAAAGAACGAAATAATAACCAATGAATATAAAAAAAATAATAAAAAGAGAATATATAAACATAATGATTAAAGTAAATAATTGTACCGAATGAAAATTAATAAAAAAAAAAAGTGAAGAAAGAAATGGAAAATAAAACGTATATGTAGGTATTTCAATATGTAAGTAAAATAACATAATTAAGGAAATAAAATTTAAAGTTATATGACGCAAAGAAACAAAGAAATATGAATATTTTAATTTAATAATAATTTAAAAATCATAGTTAAAAAAAAAGTATGCCTTACTTTAATTAAGTTTAATCTTAATTAAACTCGGCATGTCACTGTACAGTAAAATGGTTTCTAATATCAGCTAGGTCTTATCCTCATTCACAAGTGTAATGACTTGACGAATAAAAAAAAAATCTTGCGAATTGCTACAAAAGTACGGGTATATATGGCTTTAACAATAAACAATATATGGTACAGCTAGGTATACACAAAAAAAAACATGAGGGTTATTTATCGTTGAGAAACGAGTGCAAAATGAGTTAGAAATTTCATTCAATTGTTTCGTAGCTGATTTTGATAATACGTGAGAACGTAAACCTAATCATGATTCAGCTCAACCCAATAATTCACTAAACTAAAAAAAAAATTAAATCTAGCAATTAATTATGAGAATACAAAAACGATGAAACACGGTATTAATTGAAGGTGTTAATGGATGAAGGGGTTATGTTAAAAATAGTAAATTTTAAGAAAACAAAATCCAATTTTTTTGGTGGAGCTTGTTTTTTTTTTTTAAAGTGTAGCCCTTCTACATCTAGTCTCAGTTATTAATTTGATTTGGAGGTTAGAGTACCTCACATTTCATCCACACTAAAGATTCAAAATATCAAAAAATGTTATATAGCCCCTTCATCCATTTACTCCTTCAATTGAAATATTATATGCTTTTTGGAAGATTATTGATTGACCGTGTGTATAGATGAATGGAATATGGTCCGGGTGCGGTAAAAAAAAACTCAAATAGTAGATAATTATACTATTTTATTGAGCCAACGTTTTGCCCCACCTTGTAGGGCTTCGTCAGGGCTGTTTTGACGGCAGTTAAGTGTATTTGAGTTTTTTTTTACCGCACCCGGACCATATTCCATTCATTATATGCTTTTGTTTGTCTCTTTATTTTTCTCTTTGCGTTGACAATTTATATTTACATTCACATCAGTAATTTTAATAAAATATATCATAATTAGTCACAATTAAGTTTAAGTGGCAAATAAATAAATGTTTCTAAAACTCACAAATTCGTTAACAAGGATTGAGGAATTTTCGCCATTGATTTTGCTCACCTGTAACAGAAAAAATAAAAAATTATAAAGTGGGAGAAATAAAATCATAATAATAAAAATACTTGGTATCGTAATAACATAATAAGATTTGATTGTGGAAGCGATCTTTTTAAAAATTAGTTAATTAGTACTGTAAAACAGTTCTAACCCAAATATGGTTAGAATTCAATAAATTATTTTGGCTTAACCTAATAATCAAATAATAATCGAAGAACTACCATGAGCGGAAAAACATATGTGTCATTTTAGAGAAAATACAGACTTTTGCTAGAATAGAATTTCAAATCCTTCATTCTACAAAACGTCCTGTAATGATTGTAGATTTTAAAGCTAAAGATATGTTAACTAGCACACCTTATCCATTCGTCTGAAATTTTATTCAATAGGAGATAGACTCTTCAGATTAAAAAGGTATTATAAAACGATCTCATTTTCCTTATCTGACTCAGTGACTAAAACTAAGGCTATTAATATTATGTCTGAGCGAAGGCTTTGGTGATTGCCTATAGCCACCTTATCATGCAACTAGTAATGTCATGTGTGGATATCACCAAAGGTTGACTGACTCAATAGTTTACTCAGATAACTTTATTAAAAAAAATATTTTTTTTTTTAGTCTACAAATGCATTAGCAATAGTTTTATCATTGTTTTGAATGAATCACTGGATAATGAAACAGATATATACCTTGATCATGGATTCTTTAATAAGTCCAAATATTACAAGAGCCGGGAAGAAAAAAACCCAGTTGTCTCACCTCGATTTTTGATTACTTTAATGAATACTAAGTATAATTACTAGTCAAAACTGATGAGTCTGCCAAGTATAGGTAGAGGGAATAAAAAATGGCGGCTGTTTCAAAGCCTTAAAAAACATTAATTTTTCATTCGGAGCTCTATATCTTAAAAACTACCAACACAAGAAAATCTAAAAGAAAAAAATAGTAAAATTTCTGAAATATTAGCCCTAATAGAGATATTTACTTCCAATAGTTATCGAGATATAGCCTTTTAAAAAGCAACATTTCATAAAAATGTACAGAAATATCAGTAGTCAGTTAATTTATTTCGAGAAATCTATATCTGAATAACCATTTGATGTACAAATCTCTATTATCATTCAAATTAAAGGTAGTTTAATGGAGTATAAAGTAGTCTATGACCTTTACCTTCGTAGAAATAGTAGTTTTCATGATATTTGCTAAAATAAATTGATTTATAGTAGTTCGGGCAATAAGTTTGATTTATGAAAAACTTTATTTCAGAAACCATTGAACGTACAGATGTCTGCCAGCACTCAAATTAAAGCTAGTTAAATTTACTATAAAATAATTAATAATGTTTATCTTTGTAGGAGTAGTAGTTTTTATGATATTTGACAAAATAAACTCACAAAATGTTAATTTCTAGTTGTTCGTATAAAATGTTGGATTTTTGAAAAAAATATATCTCTAGACCCATACGACGCACATATGCCAGCCAACACTGAAAATAAACGATAGTTTATGACACGTATCTTCGTAGGGGTAGTAGTTTTTCTGATATTCACATATGAATATAAATTTGGCAAATGAAAATTTGTCCGAACAACTATAAATCAATTTATTTTAGTAAATTTCATAAAAACTACTACTACAAAAATAAATGTCATTATACACTACTAATAAACTACTTTATAGCTCATTAAACTAGTTTTAATTTTAGTGCTAATAGACATCTGTACGTCACATAGTCCCTGAGATATAGATTTTTCAAAATAAATTCACTAACTACTGATCTTTGAGTACGTTCCATACAACATTTGTATGAAATGTTGGTTTTTGAAAAGCTATATCTCGAGAACTATTGGACGTAAATAGCTCTTTTAGGGCTAATATTTCAGCAAATATACTCTTCTTTAAATAATTATCTCTTAGATTTTCTAGTGTTGTTGGTAGTTTTAAAGATATGGAGCTCTGAATAAAAAATTAATTATTTTTAACGTTTTGAACCAGCCGCCATTTTTTATTCCCTCTACCTATAC
>NW_027112099.1:1243229-1276763 GCF_000696795.3 Halyomorpha halys | reverse complement strand
ACTCACAAAATGTTAATTTCTAGTTGTTCGTATAAAATGTTGGATTTTTGAAAAAAATATATCTCTAGACCCATACGACGCACATATGCCAGCCAACACTGAAAATAAACGATAGTTTATGACACGTATCTTCGTAGGGGTAGTAGTTTTTCTGATATTCACATATGAATATAAATTTGGCAAATGAAAATTTGTCCGAACAACTATAAATCAATTTATTTTAGTAAATTTCATAAAAACTACTACTACAAAAATAAATGTCATTATACACTACTAATAAACTACTTTATAGCTCATTAAACTAGTTTTAATTTTAGTGCTAATAGACATCTGTACGTCACATAGTCCCTGAGATATAGATTTTTCAAAATAAATTCACTAACTACTGATCTTTGAGTACGTTCCATACAACATTTGTATGAAATGTTGGTTTTTGAAAAGCTATATCTCGAGAACTATTGGACGTAAATAGCTCTTTTAGGGCTAATATTTCAGCAAATATACTCTTCTTTAAATAATTATCTCTTAGATTTTCTAGTGTTGTTGGTAGTTTTAAAGATATGGAGCTCTGAATAAAAAATTAATTATTTTTAACGTTTTGAACCAGCCGCCATTTTTTATTCCCTCTACCTATACTTGGCAGACTCATCAATTTTTACTACTAATTATACACAGTTTTCGTTAGAGTAATAAAAAATTGGGGTGAAATAACTCTTTTCTCCTCTTGGGCTCTTGTACTAAAATGATAGACGAAATAATCTTCACGGAAATCATGGTTGTGAAAATATGTGCATTCCATCTAGGCGTGAAGCTAAATCTGGCCTTCTGAAGATTTGCGTTGCAAACCTGATTCGGTACTTTCGGTATCGAGGTCTGAATTGACGGTAGTTTGAACGTCAGAAAAGGAAATATACCAATAAATTTAAAAAGGGTATTATTACTTAGTGGTACATCAGGTCCCTTCGGCGTGTCAGTCGTTCTTTCTCAAGGCCATATTATACATCACAAGTTTTTAAAAAAATATAGGTTCCATTTTTATAAAATGCATTCATTGATAATCAGAAAAAAAATCTTATTTTTTAAACCAAAATTACTGTTCTTGTTGTTTATCCGCCATAAAACTGGTCTAGTACAAAAATTGATCCCAAAATTTCATTCAAAAAATTAATTAGTAAGGGAATACCTTATTATAAAATTTACAGAAAGGTATTTGTACCGATTGGACTCTATGCCCTTTTTTATTTCAACCATTATAAAGAGAAAATTAATTTTATTTTTTATTAGGGGCGGTTTAAGATTAAGATTGTGAAGAGGTGATACTCGATAAGAATTTCGGCCCACAAGAAGTTCCAGAAGAAAATTTAGATACTTAGTAAAAAAGTTTTAATTAGGGAAAACAATTAACTTTTTTTTGTTTCAGCTTTGTCTAATTATTTTATGGACTTTTTTGGGGGCCTTTTGCTAGCCTAGCTACTAGGCTCTAAGCAGCCACTTAGTCCATCTATAGTAGAGAAGATACGATTATAAGATAATAGATGATTTCCACGCTTTGACGATTTTTTACATAATAAAAGTATGAAAAATATTAGCGTGCAAAATGTTTTTTTTTACGCCATCTTGAACTTACATAGTATAAATTTATAGATAATTCCATAAAAGAAGAAAAAAATAAAATAAAATGGTGGCCGAAAAACTGAAAAGGCTAAAATTTTCACTCATTTTTTTATTCAGGGCTCAATACCATTATAACGCACCATACTAGTTAATATAACCCTTTTTTAAAGCTGCAGTTTAAACATTTTTGTTTTCCAAATAACCAGAAATTAAAATTTTATGAATTTATTTTGGGCATTCGCCAAAATATATACAGTTATATTTATGTTGCATTTACCTAGCTTCAATCAAGGTGCTTATAGACGTCTATACGTCTAATAGTCACTGAAGTATTTGATAAAATAATTTCACGAAATGTTGATTTTGTGTTAATTTGAAAAGAAATTTTTTTAAAAACTCTATCTTAGGAATTATTAGTTAGTAATTAGTAATGGACATATTTATGCCTGTTAGTATAGCAATGGAAGCAAGCATAAACTTTCCCTAAATAAATTAATAAAATGCTGATTTCTTGGAAACCATTAAACGTAAAAATCAACTTTCAGGAAATTTACACTACTCTAAAAAAATTCTTATTAATTTTTATTAGACGGTAGATGCTTTTAATGATATTAACAAATAAATTTTAGGATTTTCAGTTTTTAAGTAACCTTTTTATTATTTATTCTTATTTTTAAAAAGCCTATAGTATAATATTTATACCATGAATATTATACGACATTAAATATTAACACTATATAAAGATTTTTAAAAATAAATTCAAGAATTTTTGCCGCTTAATTTTTCTAGACTTGGAGTATGTCAAAAAGATACCAACTAAAAAAAAAAAACTGCGTCTTCGTGAAAATTAGTACCAACCAAAAACCTGTATTTTTAATCCACCCTTCGTTGGAGGGTTAATCCTAGGGTTTTCTACTCGTCTTATTAATAAGTAGGCCATATGCTGTTCTTCTTTTAGCTATTTTATTGTGTTGTCAAATTCTAGGAAATTAGAAAATTTTAAAGTTGTAGCTAACAACTATTGGTTAACTTATTTTATTGCTTTACCCCAAAAATATAATCTGTTGTTCAAACTAGTAGTAGCATTTTTTTTTTACCACAATTTTGCCCGTTTATATTTTCATGATTTGATTACAGCCTTTGTCATTTCTGGGTGCTTCGTAATAACATGAAACGGTGAATTGTAAAATTATTATCATAATTGGGAAACAAACAGATTGATACAACTTCTTGATAACATATTTTGAAGCGTAACATATTATTCTGATTTCAGTTATTATTGATTTTAAAGAAAATCATTAAAATGTTTTTATCAGAATATGACGCAGTTATTTACCCATTATATACTTATTTATTGTTTTTTAAAATTTAATCGAGCCTGCCTTGAAGGTCTCAATTGCGAAAAATGTATCTCTTACGAAATCAATTAAAGAAAAGTAATGAGGGTGGAGTATAGAGAATCAATGCTGATGACAAGACATTTTACGCCGAGACGCTTATTATCTGAAATGTATATTGCCCAAGAATTTAAAAATATTCAAGAGGTAAGTGGAATATTACATTAGAGTAAAGAGACAAGAGCGAACGTAGTGTTTGTCTTGACGTCAGCGATTGTTTTGTCCAAAATGACAGCCCACGCAATAATGTTTTTAACGTGATTCACTCTGAATATTGCGATAGAGTCTTACGAACACGAAATTTATTTCACAGGTCAGGCACTGATGAAATTCTCAGCTGTACGGATTCTCCAGTGGAGTAATTTTTCTTCCCACCAAACGTTACGGAATTATTTATTTTGAAAACCAAAAAACGTATGATATTGTTCTTTTCTTAAATGACCACATCTCACAAGGAGTGGGAAATGTGTAATACTCGTAAATTGTTATTTTTGAGAAATAATTATTACTCCTTATATACATGTTAATGAATATTTTATCGCAATTAATAATTAACAGATTCAAAAAGAAAAGACACACCCTGGTAGCTACTTGGATTTCAAACACGCGTTCGATAAGGTCTGGTATCAAGGCCTCCTTTATAAACTAAAGAAAGTAGACACTCTAAAATACTTATACAATATTCTGAACTTATTCCTCAACGGTAGAAAATTTTCTGTCAGAATAAGTAACAAAAATTCTACGCTCAGACAAATCCATGCCGGTACTCCACAAGGTTCAGTCCTTTCTCCCATTCTTTTCAACTTCTACCTTCACGACGTTCGCTGACGATACAGCAGTGTTCTGTCAACATGATGGCATAATAATCGCTAGAAACAATTTGCAAGTCACCTTAATGGTCTAGAACAATATTTCACTAAATAGATGATTAGTCTGAACATTGAAAAATATAAAATTTGTACTCTTCGACGCCCGCCATCCATGCAGGATATAGCATTGCTAACCTTGCGTAGGCCACTGCTGATGTACGGCTGTGAAGTCTAGGGAGCGGCACCTTTACGAAAAGGAATAAAAACAATCTTTTCAAAATATAGTCCTACGAAGCGCAGTGGATGCTCCTTGATTCATAAGAAATAGCTGATTGCATAGGTAATTACAAATGGAGTCAATAGAGGGTTACACCAAAAAAAGTTCCACTACCAGTTGCCAACAGTTAAAGAAGCAGTGACCTACAACTTGGGAAACCCAACCTCAACTCGAATGCTGAAGCACAGGCTTCTGCAGGACATCCTGTTATAAATTCTAGATTTATTAATTCTATTATTCACACTACTTATTTTACTTATTATTACTATTTTTTTTTTCAAATTAACTTGTTTTTTTACCATTAGAGGGCAATTGTTTGTTTTGTTAGGTCTACAAATGTCTTTATTTTTTATGTAGGAAAATGGTCAGGGTTGCGGTCAAAAGTGAAACAAAAATAGTTTAGAACTATTTATTTTCCAACGTTTCGCCCCACTTTGCAGGGCTGTCCAAATGAATAAGTTGAACAGTTCTTTATTTTTTGTTGTTAATTTTACTTTTCTCATTTATTAAGAAGGATTATTTTTATCTATTTATTTTATTATATTATGTTATTTTCTTTTAATTATAACTTTGTATATAGTTAGGGCTGTCTTTTGTACCTCCCCATAATCAACTGTTGAAAAAAAAAAAAATAAAATGTAACGATTATATCTACTATGTAAAGCCCACCAGGCCGATCTGGTATTAAATAAATAAAAAAAAAAATGAACATTTTATAAGAATGTTATGGATTGGTGTCGAATATATTATTGGCCCAGCATATGGGCCATTCACACAAAAAGTAGCAGATGCAATGTTCAGAACATTTGTAGGGTTCCATTTATGATTTTTCAATGATCTTCTTGAGATTATGTAAATTATAGTATGGAAGTCCATTTAAAAGTGAAATTTTTCTTATAGTGGTGAAATGTTTCACGTGTTGAATCCGTCAATTGGTCATGAGCCACTACCCATTTCAGGCATGAGGTCCACAACTTCAAGGTCTCATCTATGGAAAAATTACAACTACTTCTCCAGTTGCATGTACGCACAATCATGATTATCCTTATTTTTAGATATGACTACGATATTATGACGAAAATGTAAGTTACTAAAGAATTGTTTGTTAAAAAAACAACTATATAAATATAAATAAAAACTATATTTTTCACAATTTTTAAAAAATTTATTTAATTTGGTGATTTTTTTTTATTCTCCGCTTATTTATTTTTTTGTTTATTTTCGTTATAAATTAAATAGCTAATATCCGGATGGATTACGAATTTCAATATAAATGTTCTAGAGAGCATCTGCAGTATTTTTCAGTTTGATTGATATACTTTTATATTTATGAAAACTTGGATCCCAAACTTCCCATTTCTCTGATAATGACCCTGGTACTTAAAAAAATGTATAACTACAATATATAAAATAAAATGTTCAAATAACCATCAAAAATCAAAACTTCTCAAAGAACATGACCAACATAAAGTTTCCTTAACAATGTTGTGTTGATTTTTTTCTTTTGTTTCCATTTATTTTTTATTTTACTTGACCCTTATTTGCTTGGAATTTTATCGCTTATTTTAACTATTATAATTTTTCATCTTTCATAAATTTAATGTTTCCTATCATTCAAAATTATCAATTGTATAAAATGATATCCATTAGCAATGGACATAATATATTGGTGGTAGCGATAGAACTTGCTAGAAAAAATGTAGAAAGCTTTGTCAGCATTATAAATTTTAGATGAAAGTAATATGTTTTAAAAATAAAACCCCTAACCTAGAAAGCAGAGAGGGGCAAAAATTAGCTATAGTTGTAACAAATAGCTAAAATTACCACGGATGATACCTTATTCGTGAATGAACCATTGATAAATAAATATCGCATCAATGACAATTTAACTATTAGTTTCAACTAAAGCCAATTTTTTCCCAACTTTGCTAGAAAGTAATATGGTTTAGGTCATTAGCTGAGAAACTGAGATTGTTCAAATTCAATTAAAAGAGTCATCAATACAAAATGTAATGTATAATAAAAAATCGACTGGTTTATTAATTTATTATATTGATTGCATCGTAATAAATACATTACACACATCATCTGATTGTTTTTTACTTTAATTTTCTGAGGGCATCTGTATAGTTATTGACGGTTGCCTGTATCACGAATATTAGCCTATTATGATGATGCAAAAAAACTAAGTAATTACATCAGGCTTCTGAAACCAGTTTCTGCACACCTTCCCAGAAGGATGGCTATTGAACTTGTGTTTTCCTCCTTGGTTTGTGTGTGTGTGTGTGTGTGTTTATATATGTTTTCCTCCAGAGGAACGGAATGTCCTTTCTCCAAGGACGCTCTGACATTTTGATATCGGCTCAGGAAGAAAAAGAAGTAAAACCTATTTGTCCTTTAGCAAGATATTTTCCATTTATTTTTGTCTCAGTTATTCGTTAAGCCTGTTGTGGCGGCATTCTCGAGTCAGATTCCGTGCCGGTTCGAATCCCGCCTTTGAGGTTTAACTTCTTTGTCGTGAGAAGCCCATCTTATAAATATCGAACTTCCCAATCAGGCACGAATAGTTTGGTAACCTGCAGGATGACCCATCTTTCTTACTTTAGTTGGTGTCCACAGGCAACGGTAGCCGAGAGAGTTAAGGCATCACCTTTGAAACCTTGTAACTGCAGGGGCACCGGTCCGATTCCGGCCTGGGGATTGACTTTGATTAACACGTTAATCAGTAGGATATACTTTCCCCCTTCATATATTAATACAATTTACAGTTATAAAAAAAAAAAAATATTTAGAGTATTTAGGAAGCTTGACTAAATATATAAACAAAAAATTTACAACATTAAAATACTGGACAAACTATGATAAATGGATGGATATGTATTATCAACCTATTCCTGAAAGAATTCATTCCTATTAGACTGTTTCCAGACTCTATTGCCTCCTACGGAGGATTGTTTGATATTAATCGTAAAAAACGAATGGTGCTTATTATGCTTTCGCATTCTAGTACATAGTTTTTCGATGAACAGCCTATTTTAAAATCGTAACAGTATTATACTGATAAAACATAATTAATTATCGTACTTTATCTCTAGTTTAAATAAGAACACAGTAAAGTAATTCTATTTTTCCTCAAAATCAATATCTAAATGTCACATTCACTAAACAATCCTCAATAAAATCAACTAGTTTTCTTAAAATTATATCACATATTCTCAGAAGTTAGTTTTTTAGAAAAATGTCAGTGAAGTCTATATGTTTTTTACAATTGTTCCTTGTAACAGGCACCGACTGAAGTGTTCATCAAGATAGTCCCAACTGAACGAAAAACCAGTTCCAGAGTGAAAATAAGCAAACCACCAGTTTAAATTTATTAGTCATTTAAAAGTTGCTCACGAGTTTAAGGACAAGGTCATATTCTTTTTAGAGTCTAGGTTTTTTTTTTCTTGATCCGAAGGTCATCACTAGACACAGATGCCGGCTGTTCATTATCAGAATTTTTCTCCAGTTATTTATTAATTTATTCATTTTAGTTATCAACAAGGTTGTTTTCAATAAATTATGCTTATGAATATGACATTAATGTACCCATTTTTGGAATATTTTCAATATATTGGTAATGAGAGAAAGTTCAGTTAAACAATACCACTCGTGTAGAAAACAGTTCTTCAAACCAGATACTATCGCATCTCGGCTACTAAATCGTGCACAGTGAGGTGGAAACCAATTAAATACTCTTTGAAAACTAAAAATTAAATATTTTAGTGCATGATAATTAATTCAAAGAAAAATCGTCAGTCTTGAGCACAAAAATATAGCAATATATTCACCATTGGAACATAAAACAAATACGGACCCAGATAAAAGTCCGTTTAAGGCAGGAACCGGTTTATGGTTTGGATAGATAATCGTTAGGCGTTCCTTTCTCATTTTCTAGCTTCCAAAATTATACAATTTTAAAAAAAAAGTTAAACTTATCAGTTTGAAATCTGCAACGAAATACTAAGTGTTTTAGTGATTTTTATTTTACCTAAGAGTGGTGGAAAAATCTATAAGGTGAGGCACCAATAATGGCGAGGAACTGCAACGATCATTTATTACGATTACCCATGAAAATGTTCTAGATTAAATAAAGTGCTTGTTGCTGTTTGCGATAACTAATAATAATAAAATAACAATTATAATTAATAATAATTAAAATGCATTGTTTATTGTTACACATGTGTATAAATAAAATATTGACAATAAATGTCAATGAATAAAAGCTACAAAAAATGTCAATAAATAAAAGATTGGAAAAAGATATCAATAAATAATACAATCACTAAAATTAATCCTGAAGGAGTTTGTAAAATGTCTAATAGAAAAAAGAATGAAAAACACTTAATAATAATAATAATTTGAGGACAAGAATTTTCCAAGGAATGGAAAATGTTAGTAAGATTGATTATTGAAACCACAAACAACAAATGACATCAGCATGTTGTATTATTTCATTTCTAGATTTTCAAATGATAGAGACTTGATTGGATAAATTTATTCAAAAACATTTCTATACTAGGCAAGCATAATAATATAATCGTTCTTATTAAAATAACTTTGGATTATTTTGTTAATAGCATTCTGAGTTGTAGCTGATTTTTAGTAAATTTATATTATTGTTATTAGGCGCTCATTTTTGTAATTTATAATATACCATTAAAAACAAAAAATGTAATCCTTTTAACGATAAAAAAATCAGAAATTGTTGATGTGTTTTCAGATAAGTTATATTTTTATAGAGTTATTCCCTAGGAGAAAATGTTATATAATTATATAAAAAAATAAGTATATTGTTAAAGGAGTTTCTATTAATAGGATCCATATGTATATATATTTTAAAGTGTTTTGATTGTTTATTTGATGATATTTGTAAAAGGTGTGTGTAAGATGAACGTGTCAAAGCACCACTGGATAATTTCTGGCCAAAAGGTTCGAATTCGGTCTGGCAACATTGATTTCATTTTCATTACCGATCCACACGAAAAATTTATGAGATTTGAATGATCTATGACTCATTTCATTCAGCAGGTATCTACCGACCCAATGCATACAAAAAATCAGCCATTTTATTAAGTGATGCGAAACTTAACGCATAATGGCTTTCAGAATTAATTTAGTTTAAATGTACGTTCACGAAATTTAATAATGTTTGAAATAGAATTAAATATCATCAGGCCTAATTTGAAGAGGACTCTTTTCGATAATAGCTACTCGAAAAATTACCATTACGAAAATCTTAACATAGATTAAATAATGTGCAAATAACCGTTGATATGACACTTGATTATAAAAAGGCTTTCGACACTTTCTGGTTTCTTCATTCAGCGATTAGCGATACGAAAGAAATCAATTGTTCCTCAACTATCTATGATCCTGTCAACGATAGTCTTCGCTAACGAGATGTTTAAAAAGACTGATTAAATGCTCTTAAAAAAAAATCGATTTACATTATATTATATTATATAAAGAAGATCAGAAGATCACCGATCATCAGAAGATCATGCCGGTAGAGCTAGGCATCATTTCGATAACACTATAAAGTTTCATTACAAGAATGTGAGACTTTAGACGTTGATATTCCATTAGATAATGAGAAGGCTTTCGACACTGTCTTCTTCATTCAAAGATTATTGACGCACTTTATGATTTAAATCTTAGATAGGAAGTTAACAAAAACGTTGTTATCATGAAATAAGTCAATCTTTTTACAAATATCAATAAATTATGATAAATGCTTGAACATTAACATTTAAACCTAGAACTGAAACCCTTCATGATAACTAGATAACACACCAATGACTTTCAAGTTAACAAAAACGTTGTTATCATGAAATAAGTCAATATTTTTACAAATATCAATAAATTATGATAAATGCTTGAACATTAATATTTAAACCTAGAACTGAAACCCTTCATGATAACTAGATAACACACCAATGACTTTTGAGGGCTAATTGTTCATTGGCTATAGATCTACCCCTATTTAAAGAACATAAAGAAAAAATATTAGGAATAAGATCAAACACTTATGTCTCAGATTTTCCAAATTACAAAACTATAAAAATTAAATTATCAAAAATGAACACTGTATTCCATAGCGGTATTTTCTATTAAAATGTCATCAACTATTCCTTTTGCAATCCTATTTGATTGCAATAGCTAATTGCTGGGTAATTAACTCTAGATATTGGTTGCTATTTTTGTATTTCAATTATTATTCATGAAATCATACCAATTTTAGTTTTTTTAATCAAATTTTGATAATCAATACTCAATATTGATTGAGCATCAATAATGGACTGAGTACCAAAAAAAATAATTGATTTAAACTTGAAAAATAAGTTAAATAATATTGCGAACAACCTAAAAAGTTTCATAAATTCAGTAATTTATATTACAATTACAATAACTGTAACAATTTTCAATTACTGTAATTAGGATCCTTAAAGATTAAATTACAAATATATTAAGTAATTTCAATCATTTTATTAGCACTGAAAATTTAATTAGCATCGAAATTACGATTTCTAGATGAACCAAAGTATTTGCAGTTACTAATTACAGTCGAATGTAATAGCAATTATTTTTACCCGATGCTGCGTAAATTCCATGACCAATCTTAGCTATATGATCGAGGTTTTTAGGTTGTCAGCTTTTAGCTCGATTCCCAGGTTAAAATAAAAGATCTTTCTAGGAACTTGGGCGATCTTTTTATGTTCAATCTTCAATTAATATTTATGTGGGAATTTTAATAAGATTTGAGCAAAAATTAACTGTTATTAAAAATTTGAATTAGCAATTTCAATAGCTTCCTGGAATTATCTTCTTCTTCTTCTTTTTTTTTTTTTTTTCAAATTACAATGCCATCCAAGGTCGCCACCAGTCGCACTCCGTTTTACATACCAATAAATTATAAGTTATTAACATCCGAGCCGTAACAATAAGGACATTCGATGACTAATATACCTAAACAATTGTGAAATACATTTCATTCATGAATTGAGATGAATAGCTATACAGGAGGGTTGGGGAACGCACGTGGTGGCCAACACGTAGGCTTGAAGGAATTGCGCAAACTCTCCGTTCAATATGAGGGAACTTGGACGAAATTTCCCATGTTCAATTCACAGAGAAACGGTGGCAGGTTATTACTTGAATTGCCTAAAATAAATTGACTGAAATTAATTTATTTTGTCTTTCAAAGTGTTAAATAATGAATACTATGTTTAGTATAGTTTGTTTACTATGTTTAGTACACCTCGATGTAATATTTCTATAGAATCAAAACAGTATATCTAGAAATATACTATTAGGATTAGGTTAAAAAAAAAAATAACCTCAGAGGTAGGCAATATACCTTATGAGAACAGGCTCAATTAACCGGAAAAGATTAGAAACTTTTTTCTAATAGAATAATAGGAAAGTTTATTTTATTTATTCAATACTGCGGTGACGCTATTCTCATAATCTGTTTATGCTATGATTTCCTGGTTAGTAATAAATCAATTTATAGAGGTTGTATAAAATATTTTGAACTATAAAAATAAATAGAACAGGAGTATATTACTTAAGAGGTCTATTATTTATTTTTGTTATATCTAGGCCCCGTGATGGTGTAGGGTTAGTGGGATTTGATTAAATCAATCCCTAGAAGTCTCTTAAGAAGTAACATTCGCTTAAGACGCTATTTCGAATTTTCAAGTCATTGGAGGGAAAAAATAAATATTAAAAACAGATTGATTACGTATAATAAGTTTTATAATATTTTTTTATTTTATAGGTATAGAGAAAATTTTTAAGAGAACGGATCGGTAGTACGTAGGCGTATCCACTATAGGGCGGCAAGCCATAGTCAATCATGTTGTGACATTTCACCACAGAAAACAGAATGAAACCAAAATTATATTTATATATAAATTAATTTTATATATAATGATAATTGTCGTAGTGCTTTATTAGTTATTAAAATTAATATTTGCTTGAAAAAAAAAATTATTTTTTATTAAGTTAATAGTTTCTTCACCTTTAGAGGGGGCAGCTGCCCCCTCCTGCCCCCACTGGGTACACCCATGGTAGGTAGCGTGTTCAAGTTCTAGTCATTAACGTATAGCATATTTAGATAGATCTATAGACTTGGTTTTCGTATGGAATATCAACCTCCTTGCACAACCGTTGGTCTAGTAACAGATCTTCTTTACAAAGTACTGAATCGCTTTATGGGTTGTTGCGGTACAGAGTTTAATTTTAATAGGATATTAAACATTTTTGATTGGAACTAATAATTTTTAGCATGATTGGTGGTAATTAATTTGTCGATCCTTTTCATCCAGACATAAAGAGGAATTTAAAGAGAATTAGTGGGGTTAATGTGGTATGAAAGGATACCGGTGCCACCGGTAAAATGTATGGCTGTTGTAATAGGGTGTTGAGAAATCTCAGATGTGCTTAGGGCGAGTACCCTGTCAGAGTTAAAATAATGTTAGACTGGACTTAATTAGCTGTCTTGAGAAACTTTAGTAGGTTGTTGATAAACCAAAGTGTAATCTTATACAGACTAATCGGTAATATTGAGCAAAATGAATCTAAAGAATTTAAAAACGAAACCTAAAGTCACTTTCATTATATATTTACTTATTTGTCGTTGGGACAGATACCTGTCGAATCAGCTACCAACTTTAGGAGATTTGAAATTAAATTATATTTCTCAGATTTAAGTTTTCTTAACCTATCTGTTACATATTTATCTAGGGTAGCATGGGAGTTGGTTATCTTTACTTTGCTTATGCCCTCAAAAACACAAACCTTCCGTTTTCCTTCCAGTTGTACATCACCCTGTCTATTAGAGCCCCCCCCCCCTATTGATTTGAATTTAACACCTCAAACTGAGTGGTTCCATTTTGTGTTCCAGACATCCTTGCAGATGAAACCTTCCAGGAACCGAAAAACGAACCCACTACTCAATGATATACTTGACTATTAATGAGTCAAATGTGCAGTAGTAATGAGATAAAGTTACTCTGCAATTAGTTTTCGAATCTGTTACCCCTAATTTTAACTATTTAACTTAATGTTTTAACAGTTACATAGAACGATGTTCAAACGATAAAACCTACTCCTGATTCCACTTAAAGCGCTTATTTAGTAAATGAAACGGTTTCTTCTACGCTTTAGAATTTTCGCTAGCCTGTGATCTTAATAAAACCATTTTTAAACCAAAGTTATATTTCCAACTTCCACTGAGTCCTTTGAACGTTTCTACATCAATGTGCGAGCTGTAGTTGGCTACTATGATTTATCTTAAGCTTTTAATGTATTACATACCACTACATAACGGCCTTGAAAAGAATTTCATGTTAATAAATTTAACATAAAGTTAATAATAAAGCCACGTAGATATAAATTATACACTCTGAACAGGGGAATATGAGTTGAGATGACTCATATTCAGGGAGATGACTCATATAATATCAAAAACCGTATATTATGGCAGGTGTATTATTTTGATTAGTTTATTAGTTTATTTTTATTTATAATTATAAGTATGTTTTACGTTTATCTTAAGTAATAGTGTAATCCCCGTTTATTGTCCCTGTTTCTTAATAGTTACAGTAATGGAAATTTTAATCCTAAATTCATTATATAAAAAGAAAATTAAAGTACAATTTTATTACCAGAAAATAGAACTAAACTGAATATGTTATTTTTTTATGCTATCGAAGACTTTGTAGTAGAATATTTTTGTAAAAAAAAAAAATTTATTATTCACTATCATATGCCACATTTAAGTGCAAAAAGTACACTAAAGTATTGTTAAAATATGTTTATTTTTATATTATTTTAAAAAAAGTTCGAATCAGATTACTAAGTTCTCCTATTTTTATCCCTACTCCAAAAAAAGTCTCTATTGAATATAGCACATATTAAAATGTTCTTACATATAAATTCATTAATTTACATTCGCATTGAATATTGGACCAGGAGCAATTAAAATGAAATTAATACATTGGGCCTAAATTTTTGTTCGTTTTATGTTTTATGTACAAATGACAGGTTAAGTTTGGAAAAGATAGGGAAACAAAAAAACCGTTAGTCAATCAAACCTTAGTTGTTTATACTATACTAAGCGATTTCAAAACAAGTATTCCTCAATTTTTGTAATGTTAAGTTTTTATTTAAATGTTCATTTTGTACGTATGAGACCACCTACTTTGCATTTTACAGAGGTTTGCATTAAACTATGCAACTCTTTGGTTTTAAAATTCTTTGATTCAAACAAAATCCATGTTAAAGGACTTATAAACTCTACGATAGTTTCTGCCTAATATATAGGCTTCTATTCAATTCGAAATGAAAAAAGTAAATGTTAAGGTTGTTAAAATGAAAATTTTCACTTCTAATAAAAACTTGACCCATCTTCTTTTTCATTTATTTTTGGATACTGTGTTTATAGTATATTTCTGTTTAATGGCTCTTCAAATACTGCGTTATTTAAAAAATCAAATAAATTTAATTTGAAACAATTATATTTTCAAAAATCTTTTACTATTTACTGTTCAACAAGTTTCTGAAGATTGCTAATATCGTAAAAGGGTTAATAGTACTCAGATGTTCAATATGAAATATTTCAAAAAGTAAGTACACACTTGAACAAATTCGCAATGACGAAATCTTAAGCACTTATTACAATGCTTACTTTGAAATCTTCAATTATTAAGTATATTTAAGTATGTTCAACTGAAAATTAATCATGTCTTAGTGATAAAGTTTAACCACTTATTACAATTCAATAAAATAATTTTTTTTTAAATTTTAGATACTAATATGTTACTTTTAAAATATTTTAGGTTGAACAATCAAGAGGTATAAACACTGCTAACAATTTTAGATATATTAAAACAGTCTAAAAACCAATGACAATTTAAATCAGTGATGAAATATTAACCAATTATTGCATACAATAAAACAATGTTTACATAAAATTTTGGATTTTAAAGTAAGTCACTTATAAAATATTTTAGGTTGAACAGTTGGGTCGCTCAGCAAAAATCTGAACTGTAAAAAAATTGGTGTTATTATGTTCTCAACTCCCTGAACTCAGTGTCCGGAAAAAGTAATTGCAAAAACTAATTACTTACGTTCAACTAATGATTGTAATTTTGGACCATTACTACAATGACAGATCATCAACTAGTTGAAATTACTAATCAAACTTTTAATTTCAAAGTACAGTAACGTAATTTTAATTATAATTGTAATTATGTTTTGCGCAACACCTTTCTGAATATAGTACAAATATAGGTAATATAAGAATAAAAAATAAATTTTGTCAGCACCAGTTAGAAAAATATTTGCATAAATAGCGGCCTAGGTTAGAATGATAGGCACTTACCGACTCCATGTTACTTTGACCGATGTATAGTTGATAACTGATGGGATTAGTGCACAACAGGAACTAATGAAATTCAGCTCCCCACTTTATTAACAATGACGGGTTACTCAGCGCAGTAGTTTACTTCTAAATTAAAAATACCAACCACTAAACGGTCGTTAAATATAATATAAAACTATTCCAACGTTTCCAAATGCTCGATGACAAAAGACAAAAGTGGATGTAAAGAGACACTACTTATGGGCTAGCAAAGAATGACTGGACGATTCACATCCAATAGCAATCTGGGGACGACCCCGGGGAAAACCATTTATATCCATATTCCTCAACTTATCAGACTGTTTCCTGGAAGCTGTCATGTCGTAATACTAAACCTGTTCGCTCTGAGGAAAGTGCTGTTTTCCGCTAGATGAAGTATATTTATCAATATAGCTATCAAGTAACTTACTTCGAGGGTTCTCGTTGCTGATTGATCACTTTGATGCTAAATATACCGAATTTTAATAAGTTTTTTTTCAAGAGATGGCAGCACTTTCGGGACAAATATACTTTTCTTCTCATTTGAATACGGAGAAATAAATTTCCCATCTGTAAACGGATTTACCATCTAGAACCCCATAGATGTAACTGAAATTGGTTCATTCATTTTTGTTGTAATTATTTTGGGAATTAAAAAAATTATCTTTCTTATTATTCGCAAATTTAAAAAAGGGAACTTATAGGCACTTGGCCACAAGCAAATAAAACAAGTCTGCGCCAACAGATTCATTTTCGGTTGCATAGGATGATCGTAAAGAGAAAAATACGATTTAGAATTAAAGCCGCGAGATTTGTAATTGCTAGACCAGAGGAAGTTGTAGCTTCTCTGGACGTTGATAATCCAACAGCCGCAATGTTTGTCTGCTTGATCTATGTATTTCCACGCATTTTTTATATACATTTTTTCACTTACACAAAAGTGGAATTCCGAAATGATAATACAACATTTTTTCTTTTGGTAAATTTTGATTTCCTTGCTAAATTTATCATTGTAATTATTATATTGTTTTAGATTATTTTTCTCATATTTAGAGAAATAAAAAAACGAATCATAACATCAAATAAAAATTATTAAAAAAGTAAAAGCAAACAACAGGCTAAACTCTCACGATTCAAGAAGTACTAATATTAATTATTAATACTAATTAGATAGTACCTAAGAAAAAAAAATTAATACAAATTATTTTAAATATTAGTGTAAAAATAAATAATAACAGAATAACAATACAAATTTACTTTGACTGTTCTTAAATTTAGGTATTGCTATGAGAAAGTTAGTTTTAGCAGCCTTGAGTTGCCCTCTTGTTCCAGTCGGTAACCACCTCAAACGTGTTTTTCTCTTTACGATCGCTGTATAAATGCTATAATTTCACGGAATGTCTCATTGGTTTCAGTGAACGGTTCAGCAAGTGCCTAAAGGCCACATTTTTAAAAATTTATCGTTAACTCATATTTTTGCATCATATTTTCCTTATTATTCGATTTGTGTTTTTTAAACCTTCAGTAACTTCTATACTCAAAAACACAAAATGCTCTAGATCCAAAATCGGCCCATCCGTTCAGGAGAAAACAGAAAAGTAAATTCTAGTGGGTCCCATGAAGCAGTACATTTAGCCTTAACCGAGGTATGTTTTCCATGGGCTATTTCACTACCTATATACTGTAAAATGAAGGTGGGTGAGTCTGTGAATAACATTTAGATTCGTAGCAAGCCCTGGCAAAATTGTAAAGAATAGCAATAAATAATTATAAACTATAAAGAATAGAAGAATAGCTAAACCTCAATTTGAGAATTAACATGGTTTCCTGGGTAATTTTGCGCTATTTACCTCTAGGCTTGGTGGGCATACTTCTCGCCAACGCCTAGCATGTAATATAATCAAGGCCGTAGATTACATTACATAGTTCATAAAAAGAACTGCCTGATTAATAATCTTTGTAATAATATACTATAGAACAAGCAAACAATGAATAAACTTAAATTGGTTAATCTAACACACGAGAATTTGCTTCATGTTCCAAATAGTGTAGTTCATGGTCGATAACGCTTAGTCAAGTGTTGAGTCCGGGGGCAAAATTCAATCCATCTCATGATTATTTTAATGAAATTTTTTTTAATTACTAGTCAAAATTGATGGTTCTGCTAACCATAGTTAGGGTGAATAAAGAATGGCAGCTGTTTTAAAATAAATCTTCAAAATTAAAAAACCTAATATGTTTTTTAAGACATTTAAGATAAATGTCACTTTATACTCCATTACACTACTTTTAACTGGAGTGCTGGCAGACATCTATACGTCTAATGGTTCCAGAGATATAGTTTTTCATAAATCAAATTCGAACAACTAGAGATCAACATTTTTTAAAATTAATTTGGCAAATATCATGAAAACTACTACTTCTACGAAGATACAAGTCATAAACTACTTAATAGTACTTTCAACTAACTTTAATTTGAGTGCTAATATACATCAGTACTATATCTATTCCTGTGATATAGTTTTCCCAAAATAAAATTCAAAATTTTGATTTCTAGTTGTTTATGCAAAATTTCATATTCATGTGCAAATGTCATATAACTACTACTACGAAGATAAACGTCATGGACTACTATATAGTGCATTAAAATAACATTAATGTGAGTGCTAATAGACATCTGTACTTCTAATTATTCTTGAGATTGAGCTATAGCTTTCCCAAAATAAATTCAATAACCACTGAATTTTCAGTCAATGTAGCTTTTACAAAAACTATATCACCGGAACTATTGATCATAAAGAGCTCTATTAAGGCTCATATTTTAGCTTATTTACTCTCCTTTAAATGATATATTAAGTTTGGTAGCTTTAAGATAGTTTTAAAGATATGGAGCTCCAAATGAAAAATTATTTTGTTTAACGTTTTACAACAGTCACCATTTTTTATTCCCCCTGACTATGGTTGGCAGACTCCTAATACGTAAGGAGTATGAAAAATGCTTCTTTCTATGAACCTGAAGGCTTAACTCAATGAAATACATATTTGTCGAGACTAATATATCTCTTTTTTTTTTTTTTTTTTTTTTTTTTACGATTTACTGTTTAGCTTAAAAATTGTTAGCTAGTAGTACCTGATTCAAAAAGTGATTCAGTGGAACACTGTTCAGTTCCTTGTGTTAACGTCATTGTTTACAGAATTCCCAAACACTCGGAAAAAAATGAGGAAAATGGGTTAAGATTTTCAATAGACGTCCAAGGGTTCTTCTATTTATGTTCTGTTCATCATTCAGTTGCCATCTAATATAAATTAATCCAAAAAAATGATTAAGATAAAGGTTATTATTATAAACACCCGATACTTTTTTTTGTTGTTGTTTTTTTTTTTTAACGTTTTCCCTTGAGGAAAGGATACATATATATATATATAATATATCGTATTTGTTCAGCGAAACCTCAAGAAATATTCTAACCGCAATATATGCTGAATTAAAATTATTAAAGTTGCACAACATGGTTCAAATTATCAATGAAATCATTCTCGTGGTTATATATATAATCTTATTTTATAGAAAACATTTCCTTTTCTAATTGTGTAAAGATTTTTTTTTTCCGATTTCCCTTAAACATCGAGATTTTTATATATATTTTTCTACCTCTTGTAGAGATATAGGGTGCAGTGCTACATTTCTAAAATATAAATTACGATGACCTGGAATTCAATAATACTTCCTATAAATACTATCAAGCATGCCGTTGTTATCTGAACTATTTAACAAGGAATAATAGCTATATACCATAATTCAGGTAGGTAGGTCTCTGTTAGCAATTTAGGTACAATAGTGAATAATAATTTATTATCAGAGAGAAGAGGTGACCCGGTTAATAAGGGATATGATAAACTAGTTTATAGAAGAGATGATAATGTTAGCAATATGTTCCCGTTAGCAATGATAGTGTATGGTTGACGTCAATAGGCACTTAAGCTCAATAGGCAACCGCAATCTTATTCAATCATCAAAGACTGCGTAGTAATCATCTACTTATATCATTAGATCAATCCAGCCAATGACACAACCTACTGTCGGCTTGCATTATAACTTGATCAGAGTTTAAGTAGGTGCATCGTTATGATTCACGATATTAACAAAGTATTATACGAAATCTGTCTATTAAATCATCTGAGCAAACACAATAATCATATTTTTGGATTTAGTTAAATAATTTTAATAAATTGCCAACTAAGATTTTTATTGTTAATATTTTATAATTGTTTTATTTAATAATATTATTATTTTTAATATTGTAAAATAGTATATATTATTATTATTATTATTATTGGTAGCAATAAAATTTATTTTAATTAAATTAATTAATTAAAATTTATAATTAAATTAATATATATTTAAGTATTATATAGGTATTATGAATGTATTCAATTGGTCATTATTTTTTAATTTAGTATTTTTAATTAATGCATTGAGATTTATTTTAATTACTTCAATTTAGCTTAAATTATACACATTACATTAGATATTAGTTAAAAGCGATTTTAAGTTTATTTGGTGGAAATTGGTTTCGCCATTCACAGAATTGTTTCGTGCGTCAGGGAATAGAACCTGTGTTATATAGAAAAATCTGTGTTATATTTTTGTAGAAAAAAAATGTAAAAATTTAAATTGGACAGAAACAAAATTTTTAAGCGTATTTTTGTTTAAAATTAATATATGTATATTTTACTTAAGAACCGGTTTTCATAGTCTCTGTAATTTTTTTTTTCAGAAATATGCATTTCGGAATTTTTAATTTTATTTAATTTCAGAGGCATCATTGTATTAACTATCCAGAAATCTCACTACATTAGTATGTTATAAGATATTTACATCAATCTTAACAGAATAGGAACAAATATATAGAGCATATTTTACAGTGTAAACCGATTTTTATAACTATAAGTGTAAATTTGTATACTATTTTACAGGGATATAATTTTTTTCCAACCCCATAGCGTTGTGTGCATTCTTCCCCTTTCCAAATATGTAGTTGAACACATAATGTTAATTCTAATTCTGTAAATGTGTATGTACAGAAATGACATTAAGTAAGTAAATTCCGAAACTATTTTAAAATATGCCTAAAATTAGATAATGGCTTATGTGGCAATTATATGGAATTAGCATGTTCATTACTACTTTGTAAACAGAATTCACTCATATGTTATTGAGCGATTGAAAAATCCATTCTCGAATTAATGTTAGGGGAAGTGATTCCCACTCAATATTAAACAGTTTTATGAACTCTTAAGTTTCTGTACAGGTTTGAACTAGATAATTTTGCTACTAAAAAATAGCACGCAATGTTCGCCTCTTATCTCGGTGAGAATGATAATAAAATAATAATAATTTCCTCTTCAAGTTTGTTTCGTAAAACTCCTTTATTATTTAATTTGTTAAGATCATGTAGGTAATCCAAAGGCGTTGGCTACATGATCTTAACTACCTTAATTGGACCCTGCAACTAACCTTACAATGCCACAAGACAATATTTCACTAGTATAAATTTATAATTTATCTTATGTATGTATTGTACGAATTTAATTATAAAGGAGGTTACGAAAAAAAAAAAAAAAAACTCATAGGATATAGTAGATACCAAACATTAAACTTTTACTACCTATTTGAGCGTGCTCCCTTCTTACTTAGCGAAATTATCGCCGTTTCTGATGTGGATCTTACATTTTATCTTTTCCATATTCATTTCTACTTTATAAGAATTTGTCAACATAGATTAATTTAGTTTCACATTTTTCTCATCTTCACTGAATAGTACCTTATCCTCAACATAACCAAACATGGATTATTCAACTCAAACCTTGCCGGTAAGCATCTCCCCAATGAATTATTCTAGTTATGAATACAAACAAGTAGGAATCGCCTTGTTTTAAAGCCGAACGATTATCAAACTTCTAGGAATAACAATTACCAATTCGAACTTTATTAAACGTTTTTGTCATGCACATCTGTACTAACGTTTTTGTGCTCTCAGCTCAATCAAATATTATACAGCTTGCTGAATTGAAAGCCTTTTTGAAATCGATATTTGTACCTATTTTTTATTTCCGTCCGTACAGTAGGTCGGCGTTTGGTGAAATGGTTTTTCGTGAATTAAGGAATGTGTCATCCTCCGAGTACATGGTAAGTTTTATGATTATTATTTCTGATGGTATAAAGAAACAATTCTGTCATAGGCAAAACTTTATAAAATATTCCCTTAAATAATAATGTCCGACTAATAGGAAACATGTAAAATTGTTTATGTGTTAATGTCGTTTTAAAAAATCAAGTAATCAATTATTCGTGAGAGAATCTATGAAAATTGATTTTTAAATAATAGGATAATTTCAAATTATCAAGTAAATTTCAGATTCCATTTTAAAAAGCAAACAAAAATAATTTAAACGAAAGGACATTAACTATATCAATCCACGACAATAACTATTCAAAGTATACCAAGCTGTTATTTTTTAAATGAAAGTGGTTTCCAATGTCACATTTGGGACTGGAAGGCTGTTATGACGTCACTGAATCCTGGAAATAATGACTTTATTTCTCTATTTTTATCTACAATAGATTTTATGAGTCCACGACAATGATTTCTTTTCTGAGAAATTCTTTGGAGTATAAAAAAATAATTAAAAAATATTTAATTTTTTTTTTTATGGTTTTAATTAAGACATGTTTTACGAGGTCGTAAAATGAATGTTTCGTGAACCTTAGAAACACTTTTATATTTCATAACTATTACAGTTTTAGCAACAACTAATTTTTATCCATCTCTGCCTCTAGATTGAGATAAGTTATGTAAAATTGTCATTTATATTTATTTTTTTATAAGACATGAGTTAATATTATTCTTGGTTTAAAAATGTTTATGGATAAGTATAATATTCCGTGAACTGGGTCAAAAATATATTTTAATGAGATTCTTTGTTTTGTGAAATCATAGCTACTGCGGTAGTATGTTTATTATTTTATTTAAAAAAGAAAATTGAATTCGAAAATGACCAATCTTAATGTATTTCCATAAATAATATATTTTTATGTTTTCCCAAAAATCTCAGTTAAAGAGCCTTAGATGAACGATTGAATAAAATATATGACTGACTTAAATTGGTGTCAAGTCTCTAAAATTGATTAGCTCTGGATTTTGACAAATAATTTAATACATTTTGTTTATATAAATATAATTAATAAATGTTAAAAATATTATTTTAAACTGACATTGAAATATTATTAAACGGCTGTCATGAGGAAGTAGGTACTAATTATAACAGTGACCTTTCTTTGGGAACTGGCATCAACAATATAGGCTCATGTTGCTCCGAGCAGCTCCGGCAGAACAATTGTACGTTAAATTTATTTTAAAATTCGTGAATAATGAATATTTAAGTTACATATTTTAATTTTAACTAGTAATCTATAAAATATATAAAAGATAAAAATATTCAATCTATTTGGTAGATCTATTATGTGATTAAAAAAATTGCTAGTTCAAACTTTTAAATATCAATTTAAAAACATTAAACGACTTCTTGTGAAATATACTTCAAAAATTGCTAAACAGAGCTGGTATAAATATAACTGATAGAAAGAAAATATGAGGTTAAGAGATTTTTCCCATAAATCATCCTGAAATTCGTGAACGATATCAAGAGATTGTGAAATATTTTCTGTTTACACAAACAGGTGAAACATCTAGAGAGGGTCGGGCTGCTTTATCTTTTGAGAATATTTGTATACATACGTATGTGTACTTCACTTATGTTATCTCTAAGCGCTTCAGACGAAATTTTGTTTTTTAAATTACTCATTTTTGTTTTAATCAACGTCTGGTATTTAGAGAGTTAAATTTTTGATATTCGAAAAGATTTATGAAATTTGCATAGGGAAATAAATGAAAACCAAATTAAATTGTTAAACTTTATTTCAATTAAAAGAATAAACTTAAAAATTTAAATATTTTATTTAAGTAATTTAAATTTTGAAAAATTGGAGGGATGAGATTAGTCAACTATTTTTAAATAAAATGACTACTGACTTAATGTCTTCTTTTTTTTTTTTTTCGGATATGCTATATTTTTTAAGAAACAATTTTTACAAATATTTATATTTTCCGATCAATGCAATTATTTCGAATAAAATATCTCAGTAAGCAATTATAATTATAGTATATCCTACAATACAACAAAAACTTGGTATAAAAAATATCTCTTGAATTATCGTAATATTCTGTTCTCAAGAGAGATTAAGTTATTTGTGACGATAATACAGCAACATTCAAAACAGCAAAAGAAATAATTGGTTTTAAAAATATAACGACAGTTATAGATGAAAAGTGCTACTTAAATTTTCAATTAATCATTTTTTAAGTATTTCTCCCGAAAATAATAAATATTAATAAAAAATACCAAATAAAGATAATTGGAATGGAATGGAAGTGTTTTTTATATCCACTTTATAAACCCTAGAAAAATTGATAACTTTTTTCTCGGCTGTTGTATGTATACATTTATTTTGGTGGGTTTTGAGGATTAGTCAATAATTGTATTATTACAAAGTAATTATTGACTGATCCTCAAGACCCACCAAAACAAACGTGTATATATATATGAACATTTTTCTTTTTCTCAGTACTTATGAGCAGTGGCTAGAATCAAATGAGCTGTGGTATGAAGGGGTGTTTATTGTTCTGTCTGATTGGCTTATTAAGCTTTAAGATACTTTAGATTTTAGGCTTTAGCTCCTCCTAATTCAAGGGTGAAAATTTGTATGGGATCATAGTTCGAGCTAGAGAAGGGTCTTCTGATGTTCTTCTCCCCTTCTATTTTACAGCGGGTTTTAGGGGTAGACATTAGACATGTTTTCAAAGAAAAAATAAGTGGGAAATACTACGTTAGGTACGGAGCTTTGCTACACACATTTTTATTTTTCATGTGTATGTGATCTTCTTCTGAAAGCTTAACGAAATACGTTATGATACTTTTTAAGAGCCCATATGCAATAGCCTTAATGTTTTTTATTTGCTACCTGAATCCGTAAAAAAAAATATCCAAAGCCATTGGAAAGTCTAGAGTTGGTTGCCCTGGAGCAGGTTAGAGAACCTTAAAATATCAATTATAAAGAGAGATATTCAAATATTCTCAACATTTGTTTATTAAATCAAATGCCTAACGTTTCGGCCGACCCGCCTATCATCAAGGACAATCTTAATTTCAGTTTCACAGCCTCACATTTATTTATAAAAAAATTCTGGCTATTGTACACAAGTCAAATTTAACACAGTTCAAATATACCTATATTTATCACATACACATTTAATGATAAATTCTATTATTTGCAAATTCTGTTATTTGACTATCATTATCATTCTGACAAGTTCGATGAAAGTAAAATATTCCTTTCCAAATAACTCTGAGCTCAACGAGAACTATTTAGGAAGGTAACGGAAACCATTAAGTAGTCGAATGTGTTGAACAAATTTTAAGTAATACTTAAGCTGTAGATAAGTTTACAGATGGGTAACTATTTTCGTCCTTCACTTATTGTTCAGAAGTATAAACTAAATATAGTCCGACGAGAAATGTTTGATAGAGTATCTACGCAAAGATATGAATAGACGTAAAAAAAACGGCATTCCATTCTAAAATTAGAAATATATTTACGGGTCTTAGTGTTCGGTTTTAGGGCATTCGTCATCAAAAAAATCTTAATCTCTTCAACTGCTTTAATCCTTGCGATTATTTGTTTAAGTGCATTTTTTTGATCCAAATGATAAGATTTGGAATTTGGATGGTTTATGTTTCGTCACTCGCCCCCCCCCAAAAAAAAACCCATCCAAATTAGCTCGCTCTGGCTTCTCGCCCTCATCTTTCATCTTTCTCAAACCAAGAAAGTTTTATTTTAACAAATATATATATATATATACACACACACATATATATATATATATATACACACAATAAAAATACTTATATACATATGCAGTTTTTATCCTTTTATTGACCGAAGGCGTTTCAAGGAGTTAGGAATGATCCGCTGTAGGCGGGTGTAGTACTAAGGTAGTTTGTAGTTTTGTTTATTATGGAGTGGGGAGGGACCGCTCTGCTGGCCATTTATTTATTAATTTATTAGAATTCAGAAATACATTATATATTGATCATTCTGACTTTTCTATAATGTAAGCAATATGTTCCATAGTATAAATGAAACTACGTGTTAAACGATTCAGTGTCTAAAATATTTCAATACACAATATTTTAGACTGTACATAAATGATGTATGAGCTTGTTGAAATGACATTAAAATTTTAAAGATAACTCTATTAAACGCTATTGGACTAGAGAAGACATATGGAAATTAATCTCTTCTATATATTTTTCAACAATGTCGTGGAAAAACCTTTCTGGAGTTTCATTGAAGACATACTCTGCAGCCTGAAAATTCTCAGATTTTAATCCATATATAGGATGTCCCGCTATTCATATCCATTCTCCCTGACTATTGCAATTTTTTGAATTTAGATTCAATTTTCGTTCAGTTACTGCATTGGCATGTGGCTCTTTTTTTTATTTATTCTCTCATGACTTAAATCCGTGGCAAGTAAAGCACATTTCATACTCCATTAGAAGTTGAATTTTTGGATGGCACTAAAGAAAGTAAAATGAATAACCCACAAAAGTGGACTTTTAGACTTTAGTGGAAAACTTTAAACAAATCGATATCTTAAAGGCCCACTTTGTTCCGTGGATGCATTGGTAAGAAAATAAGGCACACGTGCCCATTAGAGCTTTTTAACACTAGGTTACGAAACAGCTTTTATGTTGCAATCTTCATATGCCTGTTATCATTTTTAGGTTATTATATTTTTTTGGCTACTATTAAAAAATAATAATATCAAAATAAACAAAAGGGCTCAACATGTTTCGCTTGCAGTCAAGTAGTGAATTTCGCTTCACTAAAGATTTATTTTGATTAGGTTAGTTCGAATTACAGCAAAATCACCCTGGTTAAGAGAAATTTTTTGCTCGAGTGCCGTCAATGAATTCGGTCCTAAGAAGTCCCTCAATCATCTAATATCAATTTACTTTTTATTTCCAGTTTTCCTGTTACCTCGTTATCTACGACACAGTCTAAAATGGGATTAACCCTAGGATCTTCAGTTACTTTAATAGATATATACCATATTTTCTATATGTCTACTGTATTATGAAAAATCGTCTAATGAGAATCATTGTAGCAAAATCTCTAACAAGTGCGACATATGCCTAGAGAGAGAAGAATCAAATTAATATTTATTTAATGGGTAGAGTGGATCGTGTCACTTTAGTTATAGTAAAGATATAGTCATGTCTACACGGTAAGTCGTAGCATTTTGATTTAGTTTGAAGTTTTGTAAAGGTTTGGAACGAAATTTTCTCCAAATGTTGGATTTTGTACTTTAGCCATTATTATTCTCAAATGACAATATCATAATAACTAACAAAATATCTTCTTTCTCTTTCTTCTTAATGCATTTTAGCGTGAAGATGCATCTAGGCACATCTTCTAAGCCTTCTTCATGGTTTATTGCCAGTTAGTTTTTATCCATTCCCTTTCTTGTTACTCTGTCCTTTCCCATCCTAAAAATATGCCCAACCCTCGAAGTAACAGAGTTTATTTTATATTTTAGCAATGGAATACCGGGTGTTTCTCTCATCATCTCGTTAATTATTCTGTCCTAGTTCTACCAAAAAATTTTATTTCTGTTGCAACTAAATTTTTTTTGAGTAACCATATTTGCTCCCTTATAATTAAATAGGGAGATTAGTTGATTTGAGAGTATGGAATTGGACATTCTTCACTACCAAATTGCTAATAACTCATTAAAGTATTAAAATTTTGTAGTAGATAGTATTCGTTTTTTATCCTATTGGACACATTTTGATCTATTTTCCTTGTTTTGTTGAAAATTGCTCCTCGGTAGACGTAGTTTTCCACATTCAACAGAACTTTTCCATTACATATCAGTCTTCCTCATCACATCCCTTACATCTTCTTCATCTCTGGCTACTGTCCTTCTCTTTTGGCTGTTGATAAACTATCCTTTACCAGGGAGTTCTTAATGCCACATTATTTTACCGGGCCGTTCATCATGATGCTAACGTCATCCTCTAGCAATGCTGGTACCTATAATGTCCTCTTTTTCCCCAAATAAATTTAGAATTTTTGGTTTCATATTGAACATCGAGTTAAATAATGTAATTATTTTTTAAAACATAAGGTGTAATATTTACTAACAGATCCATAATATCGAATAAATTGATTTATAATGTGTGTATAGTCCTGACAAGATGACAAATAGAGACCGAAGAGCCCTTAATAGAAAACAGCTTCTTTGTCGTTGAAGATGAATGGAGGTTTATTGCTCATTCTAATGTGAATAGCGAAGCTGATGCCAGGAGCTTATTGTCGGCGATACACAATGTCGTGCCCCGCTCACCTTGGGCACTTCCATCTGCCTTCATAACTGCGCCACTTCTTTCGATTATTTAGCTCTTGCTGGATAAATTACTCTATTTATGAACATGCAAAACACCACCAAATCAAGGAATCATGATATTTTAAAGGTTTGGTAGAAGAATCCATTGTCCGTACCAGTAAAAATAATAACGAGGGTATTTACTCCGGAATTTAAAATAACAGGCGGTAGCAATAAATTTACTATGAAGGACAACTAACAGGTTTCTTGAAGCTCCCGTCTGTTTCTTTGATTAAATAAAATATTTCATTGATAATTCATTTTTAGAACGATCTATGGAAATACAGTGAACTCTTGCTAATCCGTAATCATAATAATTCATAATCCGAACCACCCCTTAAAAAACGTCTACTCTAGAAATTGACAGCTCCAGCGATTTAGAGCAAATAGAAAATTTAGAGGTTATACAACTTATAAAACGCTTGGATAGCAATAACAATTTTATAAGAACGAGTTTTCTGTATTTTTTATACTGAAACATTTGAGAGCTTCCTGGAAATTACAGTATGCTAGAATTAATTCTTCGAATGCTTTCCAACATGCTAATTATAGAAGTGAATTCACTAGATAAACTACAGGACTAAGTGGAACAATTAGTAAAGTGTTAAATGTAAATAAGAAACTGATGACTTTAGGCGAAAGCTACCCAAACAAGAAAAAGAGTATAGGATAGTGGTTAACAGAGGACCTTCCAGTAAAAGGTATGCCAAAGTGAGTTCGATGTTTTTCATAAAAACTATTGATTTTTAATAACCAAACATACCATAAAATCAGGCAGTCCCTAAAATATATATAAACTTTTATATTAATTAAAATTTTCATTCAAATTTAAAGATTATTTTTATTTAATATATATTAATAAAAATAATGAGCATTGAATTTAATAGTTCTTTATTATAATTTTTCCCACTTTTCAATTTCCACAAAATTGGATCAATGAGGGGCATAATCAAACAGATAAAAAAATAATGTCCAAGGAAAGTCAAGTAGAGCTAGAAGAAGTAGAAGAAATTGAGACAGAAAATATACAAATAATTGAATATGTACCATGTTTCACGGATCGCATCCAATGGGCAGAAGAAAATGATGTAGTGATAAGTAAGCAATTAATTTTTAAATTATATTTTTAGAAAAATTAGAAAACATATTTAATGTACTTTTGTTTGTATTTTGAAATTCTCTTGCTGAAACAGATGCTGTCGGCCTTGAAAATTTAAAGCTAATTTTTTTTAATTGAATTTGCTATTAATGAAGTGTCTTTTTTTCCTGTTATGTAATCGAAATATTCCACTAATCTGAACCCCCTTTTATTTAGTTCGGATTAGCGAGAGTCCAGTGTAATATTTTTTTCCACAATTTTATCAGTTGATGAATTTATAATTTGATCAAACTAATAGGAAAAGTCAATTTGGTAGAACATCTGACTGAATTGCATTGTACAAAAAATTATGTAACAGTTGAAAACAGAAATCTTTGAACTTTTACAACCATATATGAGAATAATATTTTTCCACCCTATTGCCATTACAGTTGATAAGGTGACAAGGCATGTACATGTCGCAGTTAACGTGACAGTAGCTTTCACAAGAGTGAAAGGCACGGACAACTAACACGTAAAATCTAATTGTGTGACGGTACTACTACGACAGTGTATGCCATGTTTATGGTAGTGAATACTATGACTAACAACTTAATAATGCTATAAAAAAAAATTCAGTGTCAGCTCTATGTGGTTTGTGGGCGAATAATTTAAAGAAGATAAGTAATTTAATAACTTTGAGCTATGAAAGAAAATCCATAAACATGAAATGAATTTTATTAGGCTGATTGTCAACTGGTATTGTCAAACCTATTTTCCTCATATTTTTGCCAGATGAAGAAAGTTCTATTTATAGCTGTGAATAGGAGCAAGATCGACTAATCAAGTGTGTGTACATAATAAAAAGGAAGATCCGGAAGAAACAAGATGGCCATTGGTCATTTAAGCAAAAACTTAAGCGAAATATACTCTGAAAATAATACACGTAATTAGTTAGTAAATAATAGTTTATTTTCGAATAACGAATCGACAGATTATTTCCCATTTTTATTTCAAAAATATTTTTGACACTATATTTTTTGGCAAAGTTTAATACATCGTAATTCATATTTAACACGAAAATGTATAAATAGCATATAATATTTATATATTACATTACATGTGGATCTTTTCAAAATAATTTTGAAGTGAATCACACTCCCAAGGAACCATCATTTCAGTGATGTATTTTTGTAGAACTTAGGATAGTAGCTTTTTGAACTTAACAGTAGGGTAAGCTGGAAATGTAAATGAACTGTTCCAGGGTCCAGTATAATTTCCCAAACCCTCACTCTCCTTGAACACGTGCTCGAAGTGTTATTGAAAATATTCCTCAGCTTTATACTGAGGTAGTGCACTAGGAAGTGAGAAAATCATATAATAATCAAAATATTAATTGTCGTTACATTTTTATTTTGAGATATTGTATTTATTTAAATAAAGAAATTTCAGTAATGCTGTTTAATTTCAATTCAATTTCTTAAAGAATAATTTAATTTATTATTTAATCAATACATTTTTATAATTATATTGTTTGAAATATAATACAATTTTGTGGAAATCATGTTTTCTTTTTTTTTTTCATTCATTCTCTCTTACATTGAACAAAATAAATATAGATAATTCTTACTCTTATTATCATTACGTATATGTATATATATTTTTTTTTAACTTAAAATACTTTTTATTTATTCATATATATTACAATCTGCCACACTGTTGTGAGCAATAGGTAATAGTGATGAATGATCTCATATATACTAAAATAAACAAATGAATGAAAAAAAAACTCTTTTTTTTTTAAATATTTATTTATAGCTATTTACAACTGTACATTATAATACATTTAGTAAATCTGATCTAAGTTAAATTGGAGTGGTACAGGCGTGTAGAGAAACTACCCTAAATAAATAAATATAGATAAGTCTTATTCTTATTATCATTATATATATATATTAAATATTTTATATATACATACATGTATATATTTTACATGTATATTGTTATAGATTTCGATTAAAAAGTGTTGGTAGAAACAATAATTGTTAATGAGAAATGAAAAAGCAGTTATAATTAATAAAAATAATCGGTAAAGAGTAATAAAGAAAATTTAAAAAATGACTTTAAAAAAAAATCATTTAAATAACTAATAGTAGATATATTAAACAAAAAATAATCATATCACGATTTTTTAAAAAAATTAAATATGCGATTTTTTACAGGAGTAGGGCAAAATAATGTCATTGTAGAAGAAAAGCTATTAGAACGTAGATTAATATTTACAACATTCGTCTTGCTTATACAGGCCTGCGAAGTCGAAAGAAATATGAAGGTTAAGGCACAATATAATAAAAAAAAAGATATGATACGTGATGCAACTAAAGCACACAGTTAAATGAGATTATATTTTAAAACCTAAACATAACAATTTGCAGAAAAAATATATAATAAATTATCAGGTCTGTCGCGCGATGTGTTTGTTAAATATTTTGAGGTACAAGGGCAAGGTTGTTTGACATAGATAAACCTATTGCCACATATTTGATAATCTAAAAGTAGGTTTGCTTATCATTAAGAGTTAATAAAAAATGACACTGTCTTATCATGATATATCTGATAATAGTTCATATAATAATACGTCACGATAATTTGGTCCTTTTTAGTATTGTATAATATATATGTATATGTGTTTTTAATTGTGGTTTTCACTCTATTGACTACTCCCTTGATCATCTTGTTCTCATATTGAATATTTGGTCAACAACAAATACATCGTTACACATTTTGAATTAATTGATTGTAGATTAAAACGTGCTCATCCAATGCTGGTAGGCTCCAGGAGCTACAGATCTTTAAAAAAATCAAACCCACACTGCACCAAACTGAGTGCTCTGGGACCCTCGACCAATGTTCTCGGCAATCACAGCCCCCCTAATAGCTGAATAAGCAAGGTGCCACTTTAAAAAACTTTAGAATGTAAGAAGAAAACGGAATTAGTAGCAAAATATTAATAAAAGACAAATGCAGTGAAGTAATAACACAAAAAGAATGAAAATTATATACTAACAAAAAAAAAATTAACTGAAGAAGAATAATATGTTTGCAATTTATGACGTTTGTGTTTAATTTTTTAACTTGGCATTAAGATTAACTCTTTTATTGCCGAATGAAGATATATCGTTGGTCATAGTACTCATATTTGCGAAAAGTTTCGACGCTATATTTGTACTCGTATGTCGATACGAAATGTTACAGGAGCCTGATGCAAGAACTACATCTTATCGAACAGACATTTGCAAGTCATTTTAAAAATTATTTTCTATGACACTTAACATAGAAAAGCATTTCTTGGGGTTCTAAAACTCTTACTAATAAATGTAATAGATTTAATAAAGTAATAAAAAGGTATTTTTTTTGTTTTTTGTTTTTCGCCAGTTACTCCTAATCGGTGTATTATAGCAAAATTGTCATTATACATGAAATTAAACAACATTACATTCTGCGTCGAATAAGAACCATAGTACATTATTATGGTCAAGTAGTGTGTCGTAAACCGTAAGCCGTCGTAACCAAAAAAACAAACTTTATTCACAAATTTTGCCAAAACTGTGGCATAATCATACAGTACTACATATGAATCCAACCATGGAAACGCATTAATAATTTAATCAAGTCAGGCATTAGATATTTTAGTTCGAGCAGGAATTTATTCAGTTTTCTTGGATATTGTTGAAAATAATATTAAGAAATAAATTTTAAAACATTAAATTATGCGTCGAATTAATACCACAAAGTAATAATTTGGTCAAAAATTAGAGTCAGAAGCCAGCCAAGAAGTTAAGGGTTCGCTACGTTCTTATAGGCTTAGTGGCATGGCATATTGTGGTTCATACCAATTTATTATTGGTTTATTGAAAATTTGTAAATCCATTTAAGAATTTAGAAAGAAATCTCTGAAGTTTTATTATCACTGTTAGGCTGGTATGTAACTAGTGAGACATCTCTTTTTTTTTTTTTTTTGTATCATCCTATAGTTTAAGTTTTAAAAAAAATCAACAAGTGTTTATTCATGAATATCATTAATTTATTTTATTTACAACTTATTAATATGAATTTGACTTACATGATGAACAACTGATAATGGTGTTCATCTTCCAGTAATTGTCATTTGAAAAAATATATAAAGACTAAGTTGTAATTCCGATCTTTTCGTGAAGTTGATTATGGGAAGATGTTATCCTGAGTGTCAATTAATTCATGAACATGATAATAAAGAACTCCAAAATTGGTCATTTCTCTCTTGTAATTAATGTACATCAAGAATATATATACATATAT
>NW_027112099.1:1240517-1243179 GCF_000696795.3 Halyomorpha halys | reverse complement strand
AGATGGCTTTGCTTTTTTTTTTTTTTTTTTTTGTAAAAATTTTATTTTTTTTTTTGTGTCAATACATTTGACATATATATATATTTATACATATGCATATAAAGTTTTTTTTTTAATTTACATTTCTTCAACGTCTGTTCATCCCATAACGATTGACATTATTTCCAGATGAGCCCCCTGCAATAGGAACGTAATATTTCCTGTCGAGAGGCTTGAACTTTTGACATCGTCCAATGAGTGTGATTCGGTTGCGGCTGTACTATTTCGTTTCCGGTTGATATAAAATTAAATATCACACTTAATATGACATTGAAATTCATTGACACTTTATTTCTATCAATTCTTTACAACGTCTAACTAATAAAACTATTTTATAACAAAAAAGATAGTTACAACTATGTTCAGAATATGATTTTCAACTCATAAAATCAAAGTATCAACAAATCTACCAAAAATTGTCCAAAATCATCATCTCAAAAATGTATATTAAATAAGAACTTTACTGTAGAGAAAGAAAATCCAGTGTGTGGTATACTACTTACGGAATACAGCCAATAAAAAATCAAACTATGTATGTTTAGTTTTGTACCTATAAAGGCAAAGAGGTTTATTTGAATTTTTAATATATTTTTTTTGGTTATAAACTAGTTTAACATATATCTTAAATTGTCGTGTTATCTATCTCCTATTTCGCATTATTTTTGAAGATATTACCTGGTATATGGAACTGATCGTAAAGGTAACTCTCTGTTCGTGATAATTAAGTCAAAAGCTTTGAAATAAGAAAGATAATACAAGTAGAAGCTAACTTATAGCTCCTATTTATGGTTCCATTTTTACAGAATGTTGTTTAAACACGTTAAACTTGTTTCACAATGCATTTGAATACTAAAAATTGAAATATTTATAACAAAAAAAAAATATACAGGCAAGTGAATGTAATATTTTTCTGAAAAGGAAAGAAATTCACAACACTAATTAACACAAAATGTTGAATAACATAAACAAAAACGTTCAGTTTGGTATATCTTTGTTAATAATTGTGCGATTTCAATAATTTTATTTTTTAGGGAATTCATATCCCCTTCAATTAACAACTAAAATTCATTAAAAAAAAAAAAGATGTTCCAAGCCAACCAATTCATCCAGAGATACATCAGAGGGCCCGATACTCGCTAGAACGAGTGTACTCAGCCTGCATACAAATAGACCCAAAAGCCCTAACCGTACTTAACTGTAATTTTGAATGACAAGATAAATGTAATAATAGCAACTAAACTCATAGCCCAGTATTTTCAATTTCAATTTCATATACAAATTAATTGTAATCTATATAGATTCATCGACCTATCTCGTAATAATGCGTACGGGACGTAAAATTACATCAGTTCTATTTTCAAAAACAAGTGTAAACTAACAAGAAGTCACGCAGCCAAAAATATTTAATCCCAATTGAACATATGTTTAGAAGCCGTGATAGCTTCAACGATTTTGAAAAAAAAAATCCTTTAAATAAAAAATACAGGAACTATCAGGTTGTAATTACTGAAGTAAAAACACATTTAGTGGAAATGGTTTAGATTTAATTGCATGATATTTCTGAAGATTGTGAATATAGAATTTGTTAAATAATCGAATTAAACAAATACAGATTTACAACTCATGGGATAATACAGAATATGAAATCATTAACAAAAAATGAGTCTTTTTTTTCTCATTATTTTAAAGCATAAATGTTTTTCAAAATTTTCCTTGATCACTTCTCAGAAATAAAAGAAGCATAAGTGGATACTTCAATTTCTAATAGCAGTGGCGTTTATCTTTTGTAGAAAAAACGTTACCGACAACACCAAAGTCTGTTTCCAACAGGAAACAATTGAACTAATGTTCAATGAAAATAAAATCTGATTAGCTATACAGCAATTCGAATTTTATATGACAAAAGAATGGTTTTATGATTAGAGCTACGAAAAATGAGTTCAGTTATCCTCTAGACTGCAGAAAATTTTTAAACAAAGTTAGATGTCGTCGATATCATGCAAATTATAGAAAAATTATTAAACGAGTTTTTATTATCTTCTGTTTCCTAAGTATGAATTATTGTCTAAATATTTTGATTAATTTAATTTGTTGCAAGAAATCTTCAAGTATTTCCATTTCGAAAAATTACTTTTCTTCCTGTAATAATATTTTAATTAACTATATTTTTAGTTTTGAAGCTTAGAAAGACTTATGTATTTTTCTAATTTATTTAATACAGTTCCTTTTCTTTTTCTATTAATTTAGTTCTTTATATGTATATTTTTTAATTTTTGTTTAATCCTGTCTATGGATGTCTAAACAGACTAGCTCAAAATGCATGAAAAGCAAGTATATATCTGGAATGTTTTTGCAACTGTTTTGATTAAGTTGACTGGCAGGAAGAGGCACTGTATGGAATCGAAATTTAATATTTTTGCGACTTTCTCAAAAGCGACTGTAACGATTTTGATTAAACTTTATTCATCAATGTACAATGGAGTGATCTTTAGTATCCGTAAAACATTATTTTCATTGCAATAACACGACACGATTTAAATGCCGTATTTTCAAAAACTTTCTCTAAAGTGTACAAGAGCCCACGAGCAGAAAAAAGGCAGTTATTTCACCCCAATTTTTGATT
>NW_027112099.1:1231870-1240454 GCF_000696795.3 Halyomorpha halys | reverse complement strand
TGAAAACTATAACGAAAATTATATGATTACTCGTCTGCCAAGTATGTGTAGGGGGAATAAAAAATGGCGGCTGTTTCAAAACTTTAAAAATAATTAATTTTTCATTCTGAGCTCATTAGTTTTTAAAATATAGAGCTTCGAATGAAAAAATAATGTTTTTAAGGAATTGAAGGAGCCGTCATTTTTTATTCCCTTTGCCTATACTTGGCAGACTCGTCAGGTTTGACTAGTAATTATACATAGTTTTCACTAAAGTAATAAAAAAATTGGAGTGAAATAACTGCCATTTTTTCATTCCGGCTCTTGTACATTTAGTATCTTTGTTTATTTGAAAATTAACTTACCTTATTGTTAATGGTGATAAACAATGGGCAAATGTGTAAAATAACCATGATATAACAACAATAAGATAAACAATGAAAGAATTAATTATTGTTGTCTCATGGTAGATATAACAATAGTCAGATTTTATTTTCATTTAGCTGTTTGAAATATATAGGAAGGGGATTTTTATCCTTAATCATAAAGACATAACTCTTTTGAAATTTTGAAGAGTTAATTTTATCTAAAGGCGGTAAATGAAAGTTTTATGCTGTGTTTCAATTTCAGGGTTTTTTTAAATCTTGCTCGATTTAAGCAGATAGTTCCCTTTTTAAGCTAATATTTCAAAAGCGATATAGGGCCGTCCCCGGCGGTCTTAGCGGGGTGGATCCGACGGGGAAGGATTGCCTTTTTTGCGTTGATCTCCTTTCGTGAGGTTGTGACATATCTTACATCAACCAACCTACTCGCTATAATTGTCTATTTAAAAGTCAGATAAGTAAGCTTCATGTGCACCATATTTGTATTATGGAAATAAATATTTTTTCAAGAACCTTTTTAAAAAAAACAAACAAATTAATTGCGATGGGAAAATCTTTTCTTCAAGTAAGGTATTCAAATATAAATCCGTGATGTGGGAAAAGCCACAAACTGTTATATTTATTTATTATTCAAAATTAGTGGTGGTAACTTTGACTAATTGAAACTAATCATTTTTCTGTCTCGGCGAAGATGATCAATAAACGTTCTGACAGACGACAATTTCCGTTTCTCTTTTTAGCAGCAAGTGAGTCAGGCGACAGTGACGCAACTTTAATCATTTTCGTTGATAGAGCCTTCATCGAGAATTTGCGCATAATATGTAATTATTCCTCAAGAGCTACAAGGAAACCGCCTTCCGCTCCTTCATTGGTCGAACGAAGTATCTCTCGACAGGAAAAGGCACCTTAACAGTCTGGCTGATTAATTGTTACATAAGAGAAAAAAGGAAGAAAATATAACGGAAATGTACTACTTTAAATGATTTAAAGACTGTCACGTAGGATTTAAAGCTGCTTCGAGATGAATACGGTTATATAATATTATTATTACGAAAGGTACTTGTGCATTTTCCCAACACACCCTAGGGGCTTGGCTACTATCATTAATGAAACTCTTCCGCAAAATTTAGTCAAAATATTCATTTAAGTGACTTAATTTACTTATTTTTTTTATTATCTTTATTGAAATTTACAACTGTACATAATTATACATTTAGTAAATTTGATGTATGCTACTATGGAGTGATGCAGACAAGTAGAGAAATAAGGCATTGGTAGCACTCTAATGAAGTTTTACATTAGCAGGTCTCGTAGCCATCTTCTATTCAGACGCCTCGGAGGATTATCAGGAATGTAAGAGGAAGCAAGGTTAGAAACTAGTGGGTTTGGATGGTTAGGGAGTTTATAATAGAAGGAGTGATACATGGTTTGGGCTAGATCGGTTACATATGGAACATTGAGGTCTTTATGTATGATTTTGTTTGTGACAAAGTAAGGAGTATTGAGGATTTTACGAAGGATTTTGGATTGTAAGGATTGGATATGAGAGGAATTCGAAGGTTTAGTGGATCACCAAAGCTCAATTCCGTATGTTCAGATTGGCCTTATTGCAGTCATGTAGATCAGTCAAAGTTTGGGATGGAATTAAAGGGTTATTATTAACTGCGAGCACACATGTGTCATCGGCATAGGTGGTGAAGATAGTGTTAGGATTGGTTGGGATGTCAGCTGTATGTGTAGAGGTGTAGATCGTGTGTACCTTGAGGAACACTAGCGAACTGAGAATAGAGAGATGAAGAGGAACCATTGTGGTTTACTTGGAATAATCTATCAGTGAGAAAGCAACGGATGATGAAAAAGTATGTGGGAGATAGGAATTTACGGAGTTTGTAAAGCAGTCTCGGGTGCCAGACTCGATCAAAGTTCTGCGTCGAAAAAGCTTCCTGCGTCCACCACACGATGACATTGCTGGATATTTGAGTGGGATGTTCGGAATCCGAACTGGTGATCAGGGATTATATGATTGAAATCTAGGATAGGATATAGGCGTTTCAGAATGAGTTTTTCGAGGATTTCCCCATGATCGGTAATAGAGAGATAGGGCGGTAGGAGGAGGGGTGTCCTGGCGGTTTTTGGGGTTTAGATATCATTTTAACTATAGATAATTTCCATGGGTCAGGAAAATATGTGGAGCGGAGTAGGGCGTTATATATGTAGGTGAGGAATAGGATAACTTTCCGAGGAAGAAGTTTTAGGATCTGGGATGTTATTTGGTCGTGTCCAGGAGCTTTGCAAATAGGCAATCTTTGAATGATACTGCATATTTCTGAAGGATAAAATGCTGTAGGTGGGAGGGTCATTTGGAGCGGAATATTTAGTTCTGCTTCAAAACATTCAAGATGGATTGGGTTAAGGATATCAGGATGTGGAATAAAGGTTTTAGAGAGGTGTTGTCCAAATGTTTGTGATTTTCTTCGTCAGTTCTTGTCCAGGATAGGGATTCGGTGAGAAGTGGGTGGTTAAAATCTTTGTAATTCAGCATTTGTGTTTTAGTGGTTCTCTATAATGATTTGTCAGTAGTTGTAAGATTTTCTGTAAAGGTGAGTAAATTTTGAATTTTGTAATTTCTACTTTTAGTTTGTTAGTCAATTTGGTGTAAATCGTTTTGTCAGTTATATATCTGGTCCTATGGCTACTTCGTTCTTGCTCTCCGTTTTAGATACGAATATGCTGTGGCAGGTTATTTTGTTTATTGCTAGTAATTCTGTTAGTCGAAGTATTGTCATTAATACTTGTCTTTATTGATGCTGTGAGTGTTCCTATGGCTCCGTCAATGTCTTGTTTTGTCTTCATTCGAATGATTGAATCTAGTTTATTTTCTAAGTCGCATTTAAATTTGTCTCAGTCGATTTTTTTGGTAATCAATGAAGCAGCGGAGGACTTATGTACGAAGCTTGAATGTAAAAAAAGCAGAACTGGACTAGGATCTGGTGAAAGGTCATCCAGGAATTCAACAATGGCTTGGGAGGAGGAAATCTGGGAGGTTATAGATATGTCTTGGATATCAGGGCGTTTTGTGAGGGATGTAGTTCAGTTTTTTTTTATTGTATTGTAAATGTTAGCTTTTAAACAAAATATATTTAATTGTAAGTTACAAGCTAATAACGTAAGTTGAAACCCTATAGTCAATCAGGAGTCGATTGAAAATTTATAATTTATCCATGTGTAATTTCAGAATCCTGTCCTCGAAAAGAGAATACGTCGATACGCAGCATGGTTTGTTTATTTTTTTTCTTCTACCCTCTCGGATTATATAAGCATAGAAAATTGCACGACATGCCGATATTTCGTTGGCATTTAAAGAATAATTAACTATCCTTCAACATTAATGAAATTATTTAGTGCAAGAGCCGGGAAGAAAAAAAGACACTTATTTCATCCCAAGTTTTTATCACTTTAATAATAAATATGTATAATTACAAGTCTAAATTGACGAGTCTGTCAAGTATAGCTAAGGGGGAATTAAAAATGGTGCCTATTTCTAAACGTTAAAAAAAAAAAATTAATTTTTAATTCGGAACAATATGTCTTTAAAACTGCCAACAATAAAATTAAAACCTAAGAGAACACAGTACTTTTTTAAAGTACAGTAAATGTGTAAAAATATGTGCTTTAATAAGGAGCTATTTATGTTCAATAGTTTCCGAGATATAGCATTTTAAAAACCAACATTTCTTAAAAACTGCACTGAAAAATAAGACAATAGTGAATTTCTTTAGAGAATTTTTTTCTCAAAAACCATTCCAAGTACAGATGGCTATTAGCACTCAAAATAAAGCTCATTTAATGTACTATAAAATAGTTCATGACATTTATTTTCGCAGGAGTAGTAGTTTTCATGATATTTGCTGAAACAGCCGCCATTTTCTATTTCTCCTATCTATAATTGGCAAACTTATCAATTTAGACTAGTAATTATGCATAGCTTTCATTAAAGTAATCACAAATTAGGATGAAATAACTGTTGTTTTTTTCCCGTCTCTTGCACTAATTAATTGTTCTGGTAATAGAGGTAGTAATTAGTTTTATTTTTACTTTTACTCTGTAAAATGTGAAGTATGTATTAATGAGAAATATAGCGGTTGTGAAAAATGTTTAAAACGAGTTTTGAACTCACTTCGCTCGTTTTAAGTATACTGGGTCCAAATAACCAGAACTCGCAAAATAGAGAGTGTGTATGTGAACGGACTAGCTCAAAAACGATAAGTTTCACGTAACTGAAATTTTATATTTAACGTAGATAATGTTTTTGGGAAGTCACGGGATCTTTTTCGACTCAATAGCAACTTAATACAATCGATTTTATTTTATTTGTTTTATTGAAATCGGCTAAATATTTTGATTAAATCTCAATATTAATATATAATAAATTGGCTTTAATATCAGCAAGGTTTTGTCCTCATCGATGTAGCCATACATCCATAGCTTGGATACCTATTCTTGAAAAATTGAATTTATTAATAAATATTCACGTTTTCCCATGGTTGTTATGACAATAGTCAGATTTAGCTATAATCGAATTTAATTTCTGCTAAGAGTGAACGTTATGTTTTGCTGATTTTTTTAAATGTGTTAAACGTACTGGTGTGATCTTATAATTTTGAAGTCTAAGTTTTTATTGTCCGAAATATGAGAATCATCACAGGCCTAGTACGGCTGTGAAGTCTGGGGAGCGGCATCCTTCACGAAAAGGAAAAAAGTACAATCTTTTCAAAATAAAGTCCTAAGAATCGCAGTCAATGCTTCTTAGTTCATAAGAAATAGCCAATTGGATCGCGAATTACAAATGGAGTCAATAGAGGATTATATCAAAAAACGGTTCATGAAGTTCCACTCCCTGTTGCCGACAGTTAAAGGAGCAGTGACTGGGAAACCCAACCTCAACCCGAAGACTGAAGCCCAGACTGCTGCAGGACATTCTTTTATAAATTTTTAATAAATATAAAATTAATTCATAATCACACTACCTCTATTTACTTGTTATTATTATTCATTTTATTTATTCATTATTATTATTTTTTTTTCCTCTCTTTTCTTCTCTCTTCCGTTTTTTAAAAATTAACTTGTTTCTTTTTACTATTAGAAGACAATTGTTTGTTTTATTTAAGTGTACCAATATCATTATTTTTTGTTATTAATTTTACTTTCCTCTTTTATTAAAAAGCATTATTCTTATCTATTTATTTATTTTTTTTTTCTTTTAATAAGAACATTTTGTATAGTTAGGGGTGTCATATGTATGAATATACCCCCTCATAATGAACTGTTAAAAATATATATATAGTTATATCAACCATGTAAGGCCCACCAGGCCGATCTGGTATAAAAAAAAAAAAAATAAAAACAAAATCACAGACCTAGATCCAGTACCTTTTCTCCATCTTTTAAATTTTAAAACGTATTACTAAGAAGAAATCAAATAGTATTGATTCTTCTGAAGATAAGATACCCTAGACTAACAAAAGAGTACATTGCGAAGAGCAGAGCAAGACACACCCTCAATGAGTTGCACATTCCGGCAGAACTCTATCTACCGATCGTTATTACAGGATCTTGATGAATCGTAGAACACCGTTAAAATTTTATTCATAAATAAACATTTATGGTATAAAAGTTTATGGTTATTCTAAGGATTATATGAACAAAACTGTATAAAAGTATTGAAGTAAGGTAGTATATTGAATTATTAAAATAATGAACCCTTTTATAGAGCTATAGGAGGAAGATATATATATTTTTTTATTAATGATGGAAATATAGATGTTATTCAAGAGGATTTTGGGGAAGTAGTGAGGGAGGGTGCTCTCTTTGGAAAGAAAGCACATTGGTTGATGAATAGGAGTTTATTTTGCATATGTTCTGAGGTTTCACCCTAAGTAATGGATCATCACAAAAGATTGGTTGACAAGTTAAGTATAAAAGAGACAAGTGATAAATATGAATAAAGTATGCATAGGATCATCGGGAAATAAAGTATAAAAAAAAATAAGATAAATTTTTGTATGAGAAATGTTTATTTTTGGAAGATAATTAGTAATTAGTTCACCGCATGTGATGATTGTAGGGTCTGGGTGTCGCTCCAGAAAGAAAAAAAAATACTACATTTTAACATACGTGCGAGGCATTTGAGTAACATCGTCCGGCACAGAAAAATCAAATTATTATAATTGATTCTTACGAAAAATTGAACTATCGAACGATTTTGTTCTTTATGTTTGTCCCATTTTCCGCACCATTTATCCGGAAATAATAAAAAATCATACAAAATTGTTTACGGTCGGATTGGGAAAAAATGATTATCATATAATTAGATTCTTAATGAAAAACCCTCTTTTGGAAGTAATTCATATTTAGATGTTTCAGAGTTTAACTGGAGAACAAAGTCGATTTCATTACCAAAAAAATGTTCATTTATCATAACCCAGACCTGTCTTGACAGGTAATCTTGATTCATTACGAAATTTTCAAAACTCTCTAAAATAAAAGGATGACCAATACATTATAAGGAATCTTGAACACCCCGTATAATGGTATGATGTAACCTCTCATTATCTAAATGAGCATAATTGATAATTAATCATGGATACATTGCTAGAGCAATCAAAGGTTAAGAAGTTCCTATTGGGATATTATTTTTATAGTGTTTGCAACGGTTGCAACCTTTACTTATCATCAATAGATAAAGAATCTCTTCAATGATAACTCTGAGTCAGAAATCTATGTTATTCCCAACCTCGGGAATCCCTGTTCCATCACAGATACCTGATAACAACAAATGTAGTCAGTAGATGAATATGTTTTGCGTAACCATCATATTACCACTAAAGACGGTAAAATATCACTAATCATGGAGAAATGTGAAGAGATTTATGTTAGTAACGGTTAAATCATATATTTGATATATTAATATAGCTACATTTTATTATTGTTATTTTCAGTAATGATTCATATTTATTTGAGATTACATTAAGAGTCAGATAAGAAGTAGACATAACGAAACATTTACAGAGGTGCACAGTTTAAAAATTTGATGGATTATTGAAAATTGATACATTTAGAGAGAGAGAGAGATGTATACGATCAGGTAGATAATACAATTAAGAAAAACTATTTAATTTACCCTCTAAAATTTCAAGAATTTTAGTGACTTGTGTATTATTGTGGCTAGTAGTTTTAAGAAAAATTTCTATATTAGTTATTACAGAAATTAGCAACAACTGGCCTTCTTATCAGTAATTAATGGTGCAATTGGTGTATAATTTTAAGATTATTTTTATCTACATACTTTTTATTTATCAATCAATAATGAGTAATTAATAAATTGTAATAAGTTATTAATTTCAAAAAATATTTATTTGCAATATAAAAAAAAATTGAGTATCTCTTTAATATTTTTCTCATTTTTAATTAATAAACAAAGTAGCTACCTCTTTATTAGATCGTCGTAATAAAAGGTTGTTTAGTTTTTCTTATCAGAGGGATAGATAACCGATCCTTAGTTACTGATGAATCTTGTATCACTCTTATCAGATATCTTACATATATTTTTTATGTCTTATGTTAAACTACAATAATTATAATCAGTTTTTATTATAATTGGATTAAACAATTGCTTATAACTATTTTAAATTTAATAATTACACCGATAATTTATAATTATTAAATAGGATTTATGTTTGACTTGGCAAATTTAAATATAATTTTGTCTTATTTACTTTAATGTTATTTAACCTCAAGAGATTAAGTGAATGCATTTTTTTATATTAGAAAAATTAAAATCTGTACCGCTACAACCTATGAAGGGTCAGGGGTTCAGTACTTTGTAAAGAAGTACTGTTACTAGACCAACGGTTGTACAAGGGGTGATTTGGTCAGAATCACGCTCGACCTCCAGATTTTTACCCAATTAAGGGTACCCAATTTAAGAGGCTGGGTGGACCCCAGGAGGGCTCCAGAATTTTTTATATTAGCTTGTTTGTATTGAGGTTATCAATGGTTTGTAAACTGGTGACTTTAAGTTGTTAATTGGATAAACTATTTGTAATTCGTTGTTTTTTCTGCGTTATTATTTTACTGTTAAGAACTGTTAGGAAATTCTTCAATACCAAGTAATTTTCGTAACTTTTTAAAACAATTTTGATCTCTTTTCTCTCAACTTTATT
>NW_027112099.1:1219491-1229890 GCF_000696795.3 Halyomorpha halys | reverse complement strand
TAAAAGTAATTAAAAGGAGCTGTTTGTAGGAATCCTTGAGAATGACCTGAGAGGTCGAAACGTCGGATGTTAAAAAAGAATAAAGTTGAGAGAAAAGAGATCAAAATTGTTTTAAAAAGAAACTAAACCACTCTCAAACAAATATATTAATAAAAAATAAATTTTCGTAATTTAACACCTCATCTTTGAAAAACACAAAATATTGTTGTCAGCTGACAAATAAAAATTGATCCGAAATTATAATGGACATAATTTTTCGTTTCGAAATTTTTAGGATTAGCTAGTATTTTTTGAAAATGTTTTCAATGTACTACCAAATTTTCCAAACGAATACCATACGGCTTCATTAATAGTATAGATTTTCCTTGATTAGCTCATCGACAATAAAAGCAAAGTGTACAAATTAAAAAAAAAAAACAATCAGTCTAAATGGCTATCAAAAAAGGTAACATGAATTTATGAATTTATTACTTAATAATGTGTAAAACTAAAAATATTTACCTACATACACATATCATATTTTTATATCATTAAAAATATTTTAATATTTTTTATCAACGAATTTTTATGGTTTTTGTAATTGCATTCTAGCAAGTTATGATATTTTAAATTTAGCCAGCAAACATAATATTATTTATTAATGCAGCAGTATTCAATCCACACAAATCAGACAATAATTATACTTTTATAGAGAATGAAAAAATTATATTAATTAAATTATATGAGCTAATTTATCAAAACTGGAAAACTAGTCATGAGAATAAATTGAATAGATACATCTTATTAAACAATAATAAACCTCCTACAATATATTTCACAAATATTAAGTAAAATAATAATTCCGCTGGGTCAGGATTTGGACATAGTCCTCCACTAAGACTACTTAAACCTATTGATCAATGTATCAGTCTATACATTACATTTATAGATAGATTATATCAGCTGCAAGCAGCCTCTATGCACATCTCCTCTCTTATATCCGGCGTAGGTCCTACTTCCCGCTATCTTAGACGTAAACTTCCTCAGCGTTCGCCTTCCTTCCGGTATTTGATATTGCATCCTTTCTGGTAGACTATCTCCTCACATTCTTCGTATATGGCCAAGCCATCGGATTCTTTCCGTCTTGATGAATACCATAATATCGAGTTGACCATACACTTCCATTATTTTTTTTTCTAGTACGCCATTGTCCTTATCCATTGATTTTTCTTCGTATCATTCAGAGGACCTTTCTCACATCTAAATACTTTTTTCTTTTTCTTGCTCAAGACCTACTTTTCGTTGCTATATATTACCATAGGTCTGATAAGTATCCAAGATATTATTAACTAGGGTTAACGAGATAGATCTCGAAACCGCAATACGATCTGCAACACTTTTCCAGCAGCAAACCTGCTTTGATTTCTTCTTCGATGTTATTTTTTCGCAGTGACAACTGGCCTTAAATATTTGAAAAGTCCACATTATCGATTCTCTGATCATATGTTGCAATGTGAGGCTTCTTTTGCCTTTCACTTCTGGAGGATCTCACATTCTTGGACTTGTTGGCATTTGAATAAAGCCGAAACCTATTCATTAGTTTTGGAAAAAAACTGGACTCAAGATAGTATTACCTCAAGATAATAATTACTACAGAACTAGTTTATTTAGAGACTAAACGATAATTGGAAACAGTTTTGCAGTAGAAAAGTTTTGAAGTTTGTAAATTAGACGAAAGGTAGGTAAATCTACAACTTGTAAATTACCAATGGATTATAAGCATTGATTATTTTATGTAAAATATCGAAGTTGTAAGTCATTGCTAAACAGACAAAGGAGAAAAATATTCGTTGAATAAATAAAACAAGATAGGATAATGCAAAGAACGTATAAGCAAAGTATATTAAAAAACCCTGAAATAGAATACATTTAGAAGAAAAATATATATACAGCAAGATTATATAAACAACCAATGTTTTTAAAGCAATGCGAAAACCTTGTAGGATTTGAAGTGTAATGCTATAATCTAACTCTTGACATGTAAAGACAATTTTTTTGTCAAGATTATTATAGAAGGGAAGTTTGTTAATTAAGCCATAAAAATTTCTTTTACGCAACATAATGCCTTTAAATTGTTTTTTGTTAAAAAACTAGATTTGCAAGATAACAAGATCCATTAAATCTATTCATCATTTTTCCTAGAGGATATTATACAATGCCCAATGATAACGTATTGTATAATGGACAATTTTTTGTATTAGAGGAAGATTCCCGATATCATATATTTTTTTTACATTAATTGACACTAAAGTTCACTTACAAAAAACCGAAAATATTATATATTTTCTTATTGTTATATATTTTATAATTATATTTTATTATATTATCATATTCATTATACTTCTTGATAAAATATTTAAAAAATATTCAAATGAGCCTTCGCATTAGAGCTTTCTTTTTAATTAAATAAATCCCAACAGTTAATGGTGTCTATTGTGAAAGATTATGAACAAAGGAAACGAACCTCTTTAACAAATATTAAGAATAAGGAATATCTGTTCAACATTCTTGAGTGGCTGGCTTACCCGCAATTGTAATCAATAACTCTTATAACAACAAACAATAACATCTCCCATGGAATTAAGATATTACGATGTCTGGTCTTAATTTTTTGAGGATTTTAAGTGTTTGAGAATTGGATTTTGAGTGCCTGTACGATCTATCTTGAGCCCAATTTATTTTTTTGGCCATATTTAGAAATTGGCTCTTAACAATTACACAAGAAGTACTTGTTCTAAACGTCCGTAATTATTTAATAAGTTTAATCCAGGGAAGGAAAGTTTATTTATTCATATCATAATTTTATTCAGTATCAGATCTAATCTTCATAACGTTATTGTTATTCTCAATTCAATTCAATACACACAAGTAGTAACCAACGATAAAATAAAAATAATCTAATAATATCAAGAATAGACTAAAGCAACTGTTGTGAGATTTTTCCCGCACTCACACCTACTCAAGACGTAACTGATCGCATATATAAATAGAAACGACGAATTTGTTATTTTAGAAAAATGTCTCTAGACTTTTATAAATATTAACTTAAAATTAAATGAATCAACGGCTATTTCTCAGGATTTAATGTGTTCTCATCGGTTCATTATTTTGTTTTAGTCACAGTAATTTTGTTTATTTCTTCGACTATCAAATTCTTCAAATGCAAATTACATAAAGTGGTAGTGTTTGGTAAAGAAAGAAATTTCAAGAAAGGCCCCATTCTTCGGTTACTATTTCAAAGTTCTAAAAACTTTGAAACCTTGCTAACGAGACAGTCTGAAGTTTCAGAGCCGTGATACATACAGGGAGTCTTGAGAAATTTATTCGTAACAGAAATATACAAAATAAAAACGCAATGAATTCCAGTCCCAACTGGTGTTCCCCGGATTACTGGTGGGCCGTGTGAGACAGCAAGTGTCCAGGCAACCCTTATTTTGTGAGAACTTATGGTTAGAACTGTGCTATTGTTTACTTATGCTGATGTTTGAGTGTAACTGGAATGCTTTTAACTGGTAAATGCATTCAAAAGTGCCCTAAACTGTGCTTTTAAACAATATAATTTTGGAACATTTCCCAGGCAATAACCTCTTAGCTCAAAGTCGGGAGTGGGTGAACCTCAGACATGATATGAATGAAACATGTTAGTCGTACTGTTTGTGGTTGACTGCCCGCGTTAATTTATCTATCTAATTTATTTTATTAATTTATCTAAAAAAAAAACACTAATTTTTTTTGTTCTTTATTTGTGTTAGTTATGATGAAATTAGTGTTACATATATCTTAAACCAATTTATACATTACTATACGATAGAATTTTGGAAGTACAATAAAATTTCTTTATTCAATCAATAGAATCAATCAAGATGAACTAACAATTTCAATAAAAATAAACCACCTCTTATTTCTTTATTTTAATTTATAAATATCTTAGGTTAATTTATTTCTTGGCCGGTTAGAAAGGTTCACTATGCGAAGTCCAAGGTTAGGAAGAGTTCAGTACTTCAGGTATTTGAGTTCAACGATGGCAGATAATTATCTTATTCTTTTATACCAGCAATGGGTCGACCCTGAGGGCCGTGAGAGCAACGGCGCCGGTTCGAATCCGGTCGGGGGTTCAAATTTTATTTCTGTGGTGGTCCCACGAAATGAAAACTTGACCTCCACCAGGGTTAGAATAGAATAGGGTGGTCCTCTATATATTATATAAGTCGATCCTCTGAGATTGGGAGATCCAGAGGACTTGAACTTTGGGGAACAGCTAAACCGTCGAACATCAAACGTATCCAATCCTTTCAAACCAAAATCCTTAGAACCATAGTTAATGCACCCTACTGCGTTTCCAACAGAACACTACACCATGACCTACATATCCCTTTTGTCCTTGATCTCATACCAACCAAATTCTCAAAATTCCATATAAACCTTTCCAACCATCCTATTCCTTTGGTTCAAACCTTATCTAGTTCCACCCATCCCTACAGCCCACCTAGAAGGTTAAAACGGCACTGGCCAAGAGACTTATTAAAATAAAAATGGACAATTGGAGCTCTGGCAATGGTCAGATTCTCCACTCAAGTTGAGTGTTTGCGGCTTTAGCGCACTTGCTCAGCCTCCACTGGCTCATTACCAGTGATGCGGCGAGAGGGATGCGCTGGGATCTCTTGAGCTCTGCTCTACCCCTCACACGTGGGGGATAGAGTGGGCTCAGGGATCCTCAGGTCGATTGTGTAAATATTGTATATATTATTTTATCATTATGTTATTTTATTTATTTTTCATACAGATAGTTTGATTATATTCATCTTGTCTATTCTTTTGTTTGTATATATTTTAAGAGAGTTTTTTTTTTTTTTTTATTTGTTTTCTGGGGAATTTATTTACCTGCCAAATGTCTAATTGCGGAGTTCCTAGGTTACAGGTTTAAGGAAGACATTTTCAAGAAACATAACTCGACACTATTATTTCTTAACAGGCAATTCAAGAGCAATAAGCGCCATCTATGAGCAAACTACTTAACTAGTTGGGATATTTTACCCCTATGATCAAAGTCGTTTTTGAAAACAAGATATCATTGAATTCATGAAATACAACTTTTTTTTCATGTGTTGAATTAAAGTCCAACTGAGTGCGTAATCTTATAACCAGCCCAGGCAGAGGAAGAGAGAAAAATATGAGGGACATGGAGAGAAGTAAGGCCATAAGAATCCACTCACCATTTCATCAGAAAAGTAAAATTGTATGCTGTCACCAATTTCCTATCAATAGTCAAAATGTAACCACTAACCATATTAAACCATATTATACACTCCTTTTGACTAATCCAATAAACTAACCTTTTTTTATTAGAAGTAATCCAAAATTAGAGGTTTCTTTTACAATGAAAGAAATATGGTCCGGGTGCGGTCAAAAAAACTCAAATAGTAGAAGTATACTATTTTAATGAGCCAAAGTTTCGCCCCTCGTTGCAGGGCTTCTTCAGGGCTAAAAAAGATACAAAGGTGTTTGTATCTTTTTTAGCCCTGAAGAAGCCCTGCAACGTGGGGCGAAACGTTGGCTCATTAAAATAGTATACTTCTACTATTTGAGTTTTTTTGACCGCACCCGGACCATATTCCTTTCATCTTTACACACGGTCAATCAATAATCTTCCAGTTTCTTTTACAATGTTCGCTTTATTTTATGCCTTCTAAATGCATAAATCTAATAAACATCAATCTATATCATTAATTCTGATAATATCCAGGGAATATCAGAAACACGGTGCCAAATCTGATTTTTTATTTTTGGGTTTAGTGCATTTCGAAACGTTAAGCCAAACGTGTTGGGGGAATGTGTTAAATATCAATCTTTTGGTAAATCACTAAGGTTTATTCTTAAAAATAATTAACCGAATGGGATATTGAATCTCCGGCTGTTCTCCGCACATCTCCACTCAATTTTAAGTGCTTTCGGCGTTATCAGTTGAATTGCGTGGTTTTAAATTTAACCTCCTTCATAGCTCTCCATTTTATTCGCTATCTCGTTACTTTCATTACTACTTGATATGGTAAAAATAACCATACTATTCTCTCCACATTTCAATAAGGTCTTGGGTGACACAGTTCTGAAAATAGATGTCCGGTATTATAAGGAAGCTGATTTTCGAAGAGGAAAGATGAGAACAAAAGTCATTTTAGCTTCTAAGAATTTCATGGCGCGATAAAAAGGTAATAAATAAACGTGCCATGAAATCTTTCCTTGCCTGCATTCTAAGCTATATTTATTTTATAGTTAAGGTAAGCAAAATACTAAACGTTCGACTGTCTGTCACGATCCTATTCTTTGCTTTTAAAGCAATTGATGTAAATTAATTTAATACAAATTACTTAATTAATGTATTTATGTTAGTAATAAAGATTACACAAATAAATGGTTTTTCGTTCTTAATGACTATTATTAAATTGATAAAGTAATTTAGTAAGTGATTTAATTTAATTTAGTAAGTGAACAATTTTTCCATTTAATTTTACGCGCTTCTGGCTATTGTTCATGGGTAATTACCATTCCATCCCACAATATAAAAGAGAAAAAAAATCACGTTTTCAAAGTCATATTTACGTGATCCTTCCATAATAAACTCCCTAGCCACCCAAACCCACTCGTTTCTAACCTTCCTTCCTCTTCCATTCCTGGCAATCCTCCGAGGCGCCTGAAAAGAAGATGGCCTCGTGACCTTATATTGTAAACTGTTTTTAGAGTTCTACTACTGGGCAGTTTCTCTACATCCTGTATCATATTATTATGTCATTATGATCAAATTTACTGGTTGTATTTTTTTATACTGTTGTAAATATCAACAAATAAATAAAATAAAATAAAAAAATATTTACGTGAAAGAAAAATATAAGTTTTTCCTGAAAAATGACGAAATAAACTAAATATTAATTGGATAGCTCAAAATTAATTATTTAGTTTTAAAATAAACATAAGCTTTCATTTTACGACAGAAATTGAATTATGAATGACAATTATATAGAATTAATTAAACTAAACAAAAGTATGTCAAAGAATATAAAACTTGTTTTTTATACGATCAATTAGGAAATATTAGGTCGCCAGTCCCTTCAGAATGCACAACAATAGTCATCCATCGTATGGCTGTTCCAGCAGTTTTGATATCTCCTCACTGTCTTGATATTCTAGTTTAATGAGTGTATATCAATAGTGTACTTCAATATTCGGCTCAGCTGGAGAGTTTTTCTAAAATCAGGAGCGTATTGATGACTATTTCGCAACGTCCTGCTACTTTCTGGTTCCTTGAAAAATGTTCGACGTCTGATGCAAAGCTTCAACATGCCAGGCAACTTGGACTCGTGGGGCCAGAATACCGTCGAATTCGCAATTTTCACGATCACAGCACTTTTTCTTACTTTATATTCCATATATCGGTGAGTGAAAGTAAAAATGAAACAAATTAAAAACTTGAAAATAGACTTGGAATTCTAAATCTCAAATGATCATACATGAAATATACACAAATCTAGCAAATAAATCTTGTATAACTTATGAGATTTATAATCTACCGGTTATAATCCTGAATATAACTTAATTTGGATGACAAAAAAAATTCCTTAGAATTTTATAAAAAATAACTAACACAACCTTATCATAATAAAGTAAACCACCATAAATTAAAATGATTTTTAAAAAATAAATAAATATCTTGATCACACTAATACCTTTAATTTATTAGTTTAATTATTTTTTCTAAACCCCATGGATGCGTGTGTTTAAGGTCAAGATAAACAAAAAAAAGGGTTGAAGCAAAGCTCTTTTGCTGCATTGGGAATGCATTTGAAGAGGTTTGTTGTGTCAGTAATGGTTCAGTAACTTGTCCTCAGTCTGGTCTGAGGTTTTTTGTGTGGATCTCCTATCTTTGTGGCCGTCCTATCGGTGTCAGTGTCCTGAATAGAGGGTTTGTGTAGTGCTGGAGACTATTCAAAAAGTCTGTCACCGTCGGTAGGTCGAGTGTTCTATGTATGTGGTCAGTCTTTGCTCTTTGTAATGAAGTATGTCGTACTATGCGTCTGATTATGCTGCTCTGAAACTGTTGGAGCTTCTTGGCTGTTGTTGGTGCTATGTTGGTCAGCAAGAGTGCTCCATAGATTATAAATCATTAATTTGATGCGTAGGGAAAGATTAGAAGTTAACAGGTGATTAAGCCTGTAAGACTTAGTCCTAAGCAGCTTGATTTTCTGGCTGCAGTGGCGAGCTTGTGTCAGGTGTCTATCAAAGATGACCTCTAGATAAACTATGTTGTAAACTCCCTGCTGGTCTATTCTCGTGTCCTGTTACGTTATAGACTTTAGATAGTGGGCGCTTATTTTTCTGAAAGGAGAAAATAATACATTCAGTTTCCTTGGAATTAACTGCAATATTCAGTCTCTTCAATTTTTTCAGCTATATCGGTACAAGCCTCCTCCGCCTGCCGTAGTGCGGTTATTTTTCAAAATCCTATAAATTATAAGAGATATTATTACTAATAAAATTTTAACACATTATTTCATTTAATTAACTTCCGTCAACAAGTCTCAACACTGCCTCACGTTTTTTTTTATTATAATTTAATAATTTTTAGTGATTTAAAGATTTAGCAGTGATGTAAGTTTTAAGTTCAATCATTGTGCTTCTTTTCTAAATATTTAGTCAGTTATTCCCAAATTGGGTGCCGTTAACAAATGACACTTTTCCAAAATATCACTAAAAAGAATAAAAAATTAAAATAGCTAACATATAGCGCATTCCTCATTTGCTTTGCACTGTTCTTCTATTATTCCTGCATATCCAACCGCTTCAAGGATGATTGTGTTGTAACTTGTGTTTAGCTCTTTTTTAGCCTAATTATTTTAGCTTAGATTGGTGCGGCGGCGAAAAAAAGCAGTAGATATCCTGTTGTTCATTCATACTATTTGTAAAATTGTTAATAACACATAACAAATAGCAATTAGTAAATTATAAATATGATGGCTAAAAAATAAGTAAAACAATATAACAATAAATACCAGTAGAATAATATTCACTCAATATCAATATTATTAAATAATAGTTAAAATAAAATAATATTAAATTTAATAATTTGAACATCGGCAGTTTTTTTTGCTCGTTTCTCTCAAACTACGTTGTTCAATTTCTCTAGTAATTAGTCATATTTAAAATAACCATTGAGCCTAAACATTCTCTTACGGGGTGAAACGAAAGCTAAATACATCTACCTCCAATTCATTCTACATGTCTGTCCTGTTAGAACTAATATTTGTTATCATATTCACAAAACGATAGACAATTAATAAAATTTTCACATTTATGCCAAGAAAATGGCAAATTTTTGAACAGCTGTATCAATGGAAATATTATTCATAGGTCAGAAGTTATTTTGGTCTCAGATTGAAGCGAATTTTTTCGACCTTGAAAAGGAATAAGAGAAGTTTTTCTATTGGGCTCATACTTCTAGAATAGTTAGGCTATTAAACCGATAGCAAAGTCTAAAATTTTGATTTTAAAATGATGGAAAACATTTAAATGGGCAACGTTTTCGTTGGTTAATATATATATATATATATATATATTTTAAAGTGAATAAACTATTATTCAATATGTGCTACTAGATTAAGATTATGATGTTTGATCAGTGCTAAATTACACCCTGATAACTTTATCACTCATTGTTTATGGTTTTATTGAACCAAATTTGCAGAAGGATGAGATTATCTCCTTTTACTGTTATCAACGGAATCGCACCCCACTTCTTTTCGCTTACGGCGCAGAACATAAAATGTTATCGGTGTGATATTAAACTATCAATTAAAAAACGAGATAAGCGTTATCAGTTGCAAATCCCACAGCAACGCCTCCCGGCTATTTGCGAAAAAAATCTATATAGTCGTCGGCCGGATCTCTTACGCAATTATCGATAAGATAGGCATTTACTTCTCGTAGATAATACTTTGTATCAGCGATATCCGCAACGATAAAAAATAATGATGGGTAGGTCGGGCTATAGTCCATTCCTATTGGTGATATGGAGTCCATATCGGAAATAATTCTCATAATATTTTCAGATCGATGGAGATATCTCTGATAGATGGAAAAAAACAACAATATAATAAAAAACATATCATTTAAAGAGAATGATATATTTTTTCCTTCATTTAAGACTTAGTCCTTGTTGTTTTTAACTAGTAAAACAATTTAAGACAGCTTACTTCTTAGATTGGAAAAATATAGATTTTAGATTGGCTAAAATTTATATTGTAAAATAAAATTTATATTGTCGCAGAAGGTTAATACTAATGTTTATATTTAATTTAAATTTACATATATA
>NW_027112099.1:1208768-1219260 GCF_000696795.3 Halyomorpha halys | reverse complement strand
GATCAATGTTTTGTAAAATTTTTTTTTATTAATTATTTTCAAACAGGATTATACTGTTTTGGGAGTAAAAAAGAAGACCAAAAAAAAAAAACCATTAATCCTTAATTTAGGTAGAATATGAATAATAGAAAAAAAATACTTATGTTGTGTTTTTAAAAGTTAAAAAAAAAAAAATGGCCCTTTTTTGGCTGAGATAGGGAACAAGTATCTTGTTAAATACACTGACAAATAATCTGATTTTGATTTAATAGTGGATATAAATCTATAAGACTAATACACAAATTCCAAAATATCCAATTTCCTCAGCCACTTCAAGTGCATTCCCAATGCAGTAAAAGAGCTTACTCAACCCGTTATTTTTTGTCCATCATGACCTCAACCCCACGCACCCATGGGACTTCCAAAAAAATCTCTAAAGTTAAGTAATACAAGTTTTTATTTATAAAATGCGTATTTTAATACTAAAATTATTGCATATAATTACTAATTAAAATATTGATTTGGTATGCTAACTAAAATATACTAAATTACTAAATATTAATAGTTACTAAAATATACTTAAGAAATTTAATAAAATAATTAAAATAAGTTAACAAAAAAAAAAAATCAACTAAACTTCAAAAGACTTCATGTAGTGCATACCAGGGCTAAAAAGAGGTAAATAAAATAAACAATAACAAATTTTCGAAGAAATTATTTTCTAAAAGAAAGCTATATAAATTTAAGTTATACTTAATATATATCATATTAATAAACCGTAATAGATATATTTACATAAGTTTACTATTTTTACTTTCACTAGCTTAAATATGTCATCTAAAGAGGATGATTATATCGTATAATTGTATATTTATATACAATTCGGTTTCCGAAGGTCCTCTGAGTTATTCACTTACTTGGTTGTTTACAAGTTTCGAAATATTGTGTGTGAACGAAGAGACTAGCAAAAAAACATAAAATCTCGTACAAAATTGAAATTATTTATTTGTGGAAGTGCCATGTTGAATAATCAATTTTTCGAAAACGTTTATAACGATTTGATTAGACTTGGAATATCAATGTAGAACTTAATGGTCTTTATCAGCTTGGTTTTATCCTTATTGAATTAGTTTGAATATAGCAATATATAAAATTTCATTCTTCAGCTTATATTCATCCTAATCCACTATTTTTTTTCTTTCCTTCTCCCAGTTACTCAATCGATGCAGGTTAAAAATAGATGCTGAGAGATTTCCTGTTTCATCAATAATACAATATTCAAATCAAGACTCATTAATAAGTAAGCCAACGAATAGAAAACATCGGCAACAGATTTGCTGGATACGTTGCAAAGCTACTGCAAATATTTTAAAATAATAATCGTGATTTCAATTCAAAATATTTGTTTAATGGAGAAGAAAACCAATAAAACATTGGAAATAACATTATCGTCGAACTAACTCGATCTGCAGCTTTATCCTGTTTACTATAGAAATTAAAAATTAAATCTGAAATCTACAACCCATGAAGGGACAGGGGTTCAGTACTTTGTAAGGGAGTACTATTACTAGACCAACGGTTGTACAAAGAGGTGGTATGGTCTGAATCACGCTCGACCGCCAGATTTTTACCCAATTAAGGGTACCAAATTTAGGAGGCTGGGAGGTCCCAGGAGGGCTCCAGAACCCACAAGAGAAATCTCGAAAAAATAAAGTGAAGTAAAATAAATTGGAGATAAAGTAGAAGTTTAAAGTGATATATATTTTTAAAAAAATTAATAAATCATTCTAATGAAAGGTAATTATGAGATGTTGTATTTCATAAGTCTGACTTTTTGTTTTGTTGACATTAATAAAATTAAACTGGTAATCTCTTTCCCTCCATAGGATAATTGACTACTTAACTAAAGAGAGAATTGAACTTAACTAAGCTGAGAATTCAAGTGGTGAATCATTATTGAATTGCAGTTCGAAAACGTGCAATATGTAATTTTTAATTATACTAATGATTTATAAATTTATGGAAGTACTTATTATATAAATGCTCTTTTATATAAAAACATACAAATATAAAAGCATCGTTTTGAGCCCTTTCTACATCAAAGGAAAATAAATTAATAAATTACTAATTATATTAATTAATAATGTATTTAGTTGTATTATTTATGGACTATGTAATCGTTAAAGTGCAAATCGAAGAGCTTATAAGTTAAAATAATCCCTATCTATTATGAATAGCTGATAAATCCAATTCAAATTAAAGGATAAAAACAAAATTTAGGTTTGTTGAAAACCTATCTTTTTGAAAGGCAATACGCCTACGAAAATCGAATTGAGTTTGATTCTGTGTATGGGGACTATGCACCATCATTTACCAAAGTGAAATTTTGGGCAGTTGAATTTAAATGTGGCCGTAAGAGCTTGGGAGACGAACGTTCGGGACGTTCAAAAACTGCAACTACCGACGAAAACATAGCCAAAGTTCACCAAATGGTGCCGCCGAATTTTTTTTTGTTTTAATATTTATTTATTGCTATTTACAACTGTAAATTATAATACATTTAGTAAATCTGATCTAAGTTAAATTGGAGTGTTACAGGCGTGTAGAGAAACTACCCATTGGTAGCACTCTAATGACATTTTACATTAGCTGGTCTCGTGGCCATCTTCTTTTCAGGCGTCTCGGAGGATTGTCAGGAATGGAAGAGGATGCAAGATTAGAAACTAGGGGGTTTGAGTGGTTAGAGAGTTTATAATGGAAGGAGTGATTTCTGGTTCGGGCTAGTTCGGTTACATAGGGAATATTAAGGTCTTTATGTATGATTTTATTTGTGACAAAGTAAGGAGCATTGAGGATTTTACGAAGGATTTTGGATTGTACGGATTGAATACGAGAGGAATTCGAAGGTTTAGTGGAGCCCCAAAGCTCAACTCCATATGTCCAGATTGGCCTTATTACAGTCATGTAGATCAGTCCTTTGTAATGTGTTGGAAGTCTAGACCGTTTGTCTAGTAAGTGCTGTAATAGTCGAAATCGACGTGCAGTTCCCTGTCTTTTCAGTCTGGTGTGAAGATTCCAGGTTAATCGTTTACCGCCGAATTTAAGTGAGAGAAAGAGCAGAGGTTACGAACATGTCAAAATAACGTATTTGTTACAAATTAAATTAACATTTACATATGAGAAAGCTGCCCCCACGTTAGGTGCCGCGTTTGCTCACGTTAGACCAAAAATGTGTTCAAATGAACATTTCCAGCTCTGTTGGCGCAGTTCAGGCGCAATAAATCCGAGTTTAATTACTGTAGATGAAACTTGGATACACCATTATATGCCCGAAATAAAAGTACAGTCCAAACAGTGACTGCAAAGGGGGAACCGTCTCAAAAAAAGGAAAAACTGTTTTCTCGGCTGGGAATGTGATGGCGACTGTTTTTTGGGATAGTCACGGAGCTATTTTACTATATTCAAAAGGAAATCAAAAGGAAACCGTTGCAGGAGCATACTACGCATCATTACTTGACAAGCTGAAGGCAGAAGTTGCGGAAAAACGGCCACATTTGCAGAAAAAGAAAATCCTGTTTCACCAAGACAACGTACCGTCTCACAACTCAGCGGTTGCCATGGCGAAAATCTATGAATACTGTTTGAACTGCTTGACCATCCGCCTTACTCACCAGATCTAGCCCCAAGCGACTTCTTTTTGTTCCCTCTCACCTTCGTAAACAATTATTTTGCAGAGAAAAACGAGTATTTTTTGGACGGGTTGCAGAGATGGGAGCGTTTAGAGTTAGTTACAAGGAGATTTTGTTAAAAAGTAAAAAATAAATAAAATGTCTTGTATTTTTATTAGGTCGGAAACTTTTCAGACCAACCTCGTATGTTAAGAATTTATATCCATACCAGTTTATTACTTATAAGTTGATATTGGAGCAGCAAATACAATTTTTATAGTATCTAATTATTAATAATTGGCAATTTTTTCTTTATTTGTTTTTGTAAACAAAATTTTTATATATTATTCAAGTCCCCTGAGTAAAAATGTTGGTATCTCCGCGTTTTCAAATTTACATATTAAATAAAGTTTCCAGCCACTGAGTTTATAATATATTTGCATAGACTTCTAAAAAGATTATTTAAAGGTTCCATTAAAGTTAAGAATATCCCTTAAGACATTATTTTTCATTTCTTATGATACACTGATACAAGTAAAAAAATATTGATAAGTAGTTATTTCTTGACAGCTGAAGTTTTAGGTAAAGATTAGCTGAAGTTTTTGGGGATTGTCCAAATTGTTAGGGACTCAGCTTTAAAAAGCGTTTTGACGCAAAGAGGAGAATGGCCATTAGCTGAAACAATCAAAGATCCTCATTAATAATTCCAAACTCAAACATTAGTTTTTTATGAATCTACAGTCGCTACAGAATATGAAAACAGTTTCTCCGATATGTGAAAGGTTATCGCTCGTACTCAGGAAGAGGGCAAGTCAATTGATGATGAATTATTTTTCAACCATTCAACCTTTGACACTATTGTCATCAGCTTAGATATATTCCCCATTAATAGTCCAAGTCATTGATTTAATACGTTTAGTTGCGCAGAATTTTTATGTGTCATCAGATATTAATTCGCAAAATGGATTGTATTTACCAGGGGTCATCAACAATAGTTTCCAACAAAAATAAACAAAAATATGAATATAAACTTTTTAATTTATGTTCCAATGAATTTTATTGTATTTCATCCTCTTCAAAGAGAATTGGCTTATTGATGCTTTTGAACTTCATTAACGTCCATTCCATTGAGGAATTCTCTCCATAATAGGAATTTATAAATTTAAGATTAAAAACAATTTATATAATAGTTTCATTTTAATGATTATTCAGTAGTCTATTTTTTTAAAAAATAATATTTTAGAACGGCATGCTTAACTTTTAATTATGATTAAAACAGTTATTCGATGAAAAAGATGTAAGTAATCCGTATAGTATTTTTTAGTGATTATTACAATGATGAAAAAGGTCCGTCACCATTCGTTTACCGAAAACTCACTCATAATTTATATATAGGAGTTCAAGAAAAATATTCAAGTTCGAAACAGGAAAAGCAATGATAGAAGTTTTGACTTGTATCACTTCTTTGCTTTTTTATATCTTAACCATTTAGTTAATTTAACTAATTAAACTTAATTTAGTTACATAAACTATATTTGGACAAGCGATTAACCTGGATTCCTCACACTAGACTGAAAAGACAGGAAACTGCACATCGATTTCGACTATTACAGCACTTACTAGACAAACGGTCTAAACTTCAAACACATTACAAAAGACTGATCTACATGACTGTAATAAGGCCAATCTGGACATATGGAGTTGAGCTTTGGGGCTCCACTAAACCTTCGAATTCCTCTCGTATTCAATCCGTACAATCCAAAATCCTTCGTAAAATCCTCAATGCTCCTTACTTTGTCACAAATAAAATCATACATAAAGACCTTAATGTTCCCTATGTAACCGATCTAGCTCGAACCAGATATCACTCCTTCCATTATAAACTCTCTAACCACTCAAACCCCCTAGTTTCTAATCTTGCATTTTCTTCCATTCCTGACAATCCTCCGAGGCGCCTGAAAAGAAGATGGCCACGAGACCAGCTAATGTAAAATGTCATTAAAGTGATACCGATGGATAGTTTCTCTACATGCCTGTAACACTCCAATTTAACTTAGATCAGATTTACGAAATGTATTATAATGTACAGTTGTAAATAGCAATAAATAAATATTAAAAAAAACAAAAAAACCAATGAGTATTTCTTATGTAATGAAAAAAATAGTACAATTATAAAAATAAATAAAAATTGACTTTTCATTGAAATAATTCCAAACAATTATGTACATAAGAGAGGCTCATAAACTGTGCAGTTACATTCCGGATGGAGTGCGGCAACGTGGTAGGCCGAAGTGCCGATGGAGGGATACTGTGAGGCGGTATCTGCGACAACTGAGGATCCCAGTTACCCTTACAGAAGATAGGGAAAGATGGTTGGCTGCCGTTGGGCAGCTTCATGCGCCTGTGGTGCCAGTAAGAGAAGAAGAGTTTTCCTACACTAGTGGTTCCAACCGGTGGTCTGGTGATTATAGTTGGCCACAAGAGCTGTTGGATGGGCCACGGGTGGTTCCGGCAATACAATTTTTTTGGAGGATTTATTTTACGATTTAGTATAGTTAGAACTATATTATGAATTATTTGTCCTGATGTTTGTGTGTCATCTGAAAGGTGTTAACAGACAAATTTTCAAATATTTTCTGAGGGGGATCCTCCCTTTTCCCCAAGTCAGTGGATTGGAGGTTGGACTCATTTGGCTCCATTTCCAGCTTAGTGGTCCACAGACTTATATGGGGTGGTAATCACTGCTCCGAACAATACGCGTATCCGCATCTACAAATTGTTAAAGAAACAAAATGAGAGATAGAATGCTAGGGGACAATGATTCTTTATTTGTGTTTTATTACACTATCGAAAATGTTTGGTTCGCCAATAATTATCTTTGTTTTTGAGACCATTGTTCAAATATCAATCCAATGGAATATTTGGACTGATAACATTAGCAAGGAATACAAACAATACGGCGTTCAGTTTCGTCACCTCTACATCAGGTGAGCTACAATTGAGCAAACTGATAATTTCAATTGACCATAAATAAATAAACTTTTTTCATTTAGAAGTATTTCATATAGTAATAGGTCCAAGGGAGTTCTTCAGAATAGTTAGATATTTTAATAACTGACCAATTTATTTTTAGAATAAAATAACTAATTTTGATTATAATTTAAACTAAATCATCAAAGTTTTCCACCTTAAGCAACTCACGTGTTTCATATTTCAATGAAATAAATAATAAATACATTTTTTAAATTAAATTCTACCAATATTTAATGAATTTCAGTGGCGTCGGGTGGAAGCAGTCAAGATGGAAAATATCCTTTCCTTCTCCGAAATATATTGAAACATGATTTTCATACCAAACAACAGGCTTTTGCATTTTGAGTAGTACTTATGTACTTTACGAAATATTGGTGTGTAAAATTTATATTTTGAGCAACACTCATGTATTTTGAATAATACTTATGTATTTTGTGAAGTCCAAAGTATGGATGATATTTGATATTAGACTAATAATTCATATATTTTTTAAACCTGATTCTTCTTATGTTTTGGCTTATCCCTAAAGTTCTCTTATGTTGTAATTACGTCACATACATGTTAATTGGTTAGTAATCCTTGTTTATGGTCATATTTTACCAACATCATACAAAATATATAATATTTCCAATCAATTTAACTGTATAAAATGTAAGAAGAAATGCTCATATGGAAGATTTTGTAACTCATTTAAATAATTATGATTATTAAGTGGCTATGTGATGGTAACAGCTATTAAAAATCTTAACGTATTCTCACAAGGATAACGTCAAATGAATTGCTTCGTTCAGTACGCTTGTTCCATAGTTTCTTCACTCTTTGATAACTTTTTCGTAACAGTATCGTTTTTGTTTTGTTTCCTTTTTTTATTAGATATATTATTATTTTTATTATATGAGTTAGTAATATTTTCACTTGAGTACTTATTGTTATATTATCTCTAAACAATTTATTGTAAGAGTTGATTATATACACATTTATTTTTAATTATTTAAAAAAAAGGAATGTTTTATAAATATGACATACCACTATTAAAGCAGCTCTATAAACTTTATATATAATCTTTTAGCCAACAAGTTTAAAAAGTATATGAGCATTGTATATTGTACAGAACTACATTTTTTTGGCTTGTTTCCACGAAGACAATTTTCTGTCGTTGTAGCAATGACACGAAATTGTGACAACGGGGCAGAGCAGTGTTCTATCCATACGGTGCTACATTAACCTAACCTAAATACTGTTTGCAGTCAGTTGGTCAAAAATAGCCATAACAGTTTAAACCAATTACTATTACTGTTAAATGAGGCTAACAATTCTGAATATGTGAAAACATCATCCAACTCTGTTGCCATGACAGTTGATAAAGGTAGATTATGCAAATGTTCACCGTGAAGATGTGGATCTGGCTGTTAATTAACAGTAGCTTCTACTAACGTAACTTGTATTATTTACAATCATGGCCGACCTTAGGCGACAATACTTTCACGACAGTAAATGGTGCCATGACGGCTATCATGGAGTTTACATCATTGCTGTAACTATAACAGTTTCAGCAATGATTGTACACTGCCACCGTGTAGACAGTGCCTTCATGATGTTTTTGTGACCTAATTTATATTTTGTTATTATGGTATTGGTGTTCTCGATTATGAATACATTTTAAATGTGATTTAACCAACTTGTACTGAACAGAAAAATGAGAGGGAGGTAATGAGTTTATACAATGCATGCGAAATATTCGTGAAATATGAACCGTCTTTAACTATTGGGATTCTACAATTTCCACTCCAGCTCACTTATATTAGCTGCTTTTTGCATATTAATATGAACACTAAATGGGATATAGAACAATAAGTTTATACATAATGGAAATTAAGAAGCCTATAAAGTTAGTATAAATCAGAAAATGGCTAAAATTACCTTATACTTTTATAGTTTATAGAAAAAATTTGAAATTCAGACTTATACTACTTTTACCGTTCTCTCCAGATAGTTATAATTAACTCTTTAAAAAAATTTTTAATGGAAGAAACAGGTCGATTTCTGCTGGTGCTCCCAAGATATATAGGAATAATACAGTTATATTTTTTATTCATTTATTCAGTTGAGAATCAATTTCCAACTTTTACGGATTACGTGTAAGAATAGAAAGACAGTGTTTTCTCGTAAATGGAATGTGTTTTCGTGCGAAATTGCCGAAGTTATATATTTTTAGGTCCCGGACAGACATGGTTAAAAATAAAAAACTGACAGGTGTAGTTTAGCTTTAAAAATAAATTTTAGAGGCCGTTCAATATCTCACTATCGTATGTCAGCTTGTTTGTTAGCTTGTATTTTGAAAACAAGTATTTTAAGATTTAGAATTTAGCATCTAATATATTTATAATATTTGTTTCATTAAAAAAAATTATGACAGGCCTAAATCCATCCACAACGTTTGGATATGTACTTCTCTAGATAGAGAAAACATTTACTAAATGTAAGAATATCTCTTTCAACAGTCATAAATCTGAGTTTGCTTCTATTATTATTAAAAACAGCAATAATTATTTACAGTTTTATTTTCACGTATATCCTCTAAAACTGATAAAGTTATTTGGTTATTCCGTTTAACAGTTTCCGTGAGTGAAGATAATCAGTAGCAAATATAGACATGAGAGGTCTTGCGCCATACGATTTTGTGTGGTACTATCTTTAGTTACGGCGGAGATCTGACGTGAGGTTAAGGCTAAATGTACCGATTTTTAGTAAGTTTTTTTTTCAAGAGATGGCAGCACTTTCGGGGCAAATTTACTTTTCTTCTCATTTGAATACAGAATAATAAATTTCCCATCTGTAAACGGATTTACCATCTAGAACCCCATAGAAGTTACTGAAATTGGTTCATTAATTTTTGTTGTAATTGTAAGAAACTGAAGACGAAGTGGATGAACAAAGGAATGGTCGTGAGCAAAGGAGCCGAGAAAGCACGTAGAGGCGAGGACTAGGAGGAAGGAAGACACGTGAGATCTGAGGAAAATGTAAGCAGGGTGGCGACCGCACATTGACAAACTATCACGTGAAAGGAGAGCAGGGCGGTCTGTCTATTATCCAAGTGAACGGGGGAGTAAGCTGTCTGGTGGACACGAGCAGTTCAAACACCATTTCTTGTAGAGAAGTACTAATTAGCGGCGAGGGGAGGACACTCCAAGTAAAGGTTTGCAAATGTAAATTAATCACTCTGGGTGGATCATGCAGTATAGATGATAAGACTGGGTAAGTGGGGGAGGGGGTAAAGGGGGCATTTCAACAATTCATGTAGTGAATAGGATGCTTAGGGATTATCAGGTGATTATTGGTTGTGATCTTTTAGAGAAGTGGCTGCTAACATAAGAGTGGGGGCTAAGATAATAAAAGAATAGTAATGGGAAATAGAATATTAAAATCGGACGAAAGAAGTGCAGATGCTAACAAACAATAGGAGACGGGAAGGCGCGAGTAGGGATAGTAACGCAAGTGGAGAATTGTACGCCATTACAACGGATTTGACGTTATTTTCTTTAATGAAGGAGAGGTATTGAGTTCAAAAGAAAGGACGGTTCATGAGATTCCACTAAAGCAGGAAAGAGTGACATATGTTAGGGGACGAAGATACCCACAGGCACTCCGGTGATCGGTTTGAGGATATCCTTGACAGACTAGGAGGGGCTAAAATCTTTAGCACCTTAGACTTGAAAGCAGAGTATCACCAGATTCGTATGCACCCAGAGGACCAACACAAACGGCTTTTACTTTCGAACGAGGACACTAAGAATTTAGGAGAATGCTGTTTG
>NW_027112099.1:1200215-1204388 GCF_000696795.3 Halyomorpha halys | reverse complement strand
AAAATGGGAGTGAGTGAAACATTTGTATTGGTTGTACAGACCGAAATGGATTGTAAAAGGAAACTGAAATGGTGAAAAAAAATTTTTTATTATATCCTATTAATTGTATATCTTTTTTTATGATTATACCATGAATATGTATTGTAGATATGTCCGAATACGGATTGGTAAGTATGCTGTGTAAGATAGCAACCTAATGTATTTAGGCAGCATATATGAATAAAGTATTTCTCTCTTCTCTTGTCCCCTCCTTTATTCTAATTTATGTATTTTACATTTTTTTTTTTTTTTAATCAAGTTTTTGACACAAACGTCGAAAAGGGGTGAATTGTTTTCATCAGCTTAAAAAAAATTAAGGTACAATATTAAAATCTAATTAAAATTATTCTAGACAAAACATCGTTGAGGAATCTATAGTGGAAATTGTTGAGGAAACTTTATTTAGTACCTCCTTTTTAGCTGATAGCTGAAGGCAATTGAAGTTCCATCGGAAATAGTTTTTAATTTTAGTGCCTGAAGGTTTATAAATCGGTGAATAAAAAAAAAATTGGGAAACCATAATTTTAAAATCCATTATTTAGACTTTAGGTGCCTCTAAAAAGGAAAATTAAAAGTTATGCAAACCATTACAAAAAACTCAAAGATTTTTCTTGAGTAAGAAGATAAGGAATTTGAAGTAAACACATTCAATGAAAAAATTAATCTTAACTCTATTACACTAATTATACTACAATAAAAAATCATTATTTCTTAAGAGCATTGACAGCAAATTATAAAATAAGTCCGGAGATGACTCAGAAAAGTCCATTCAAATAAAAACATATACTGCTCTTATTACCACACTAACTCAGTACTTGATTTAAGTTGAAAATGAAAGTCCGGTTCTACATGAAACTTATTTTTATAAAATTATAAATAAAACTATTAATTTAAATGTAGCTCAATTAATTTATTTACTTTGATTTTTCAACCTTTTTCTGTGATAATCAATAATAACAAATTTTTAAAAATTTATTTTTCATTTTTTAGCTCAATTTTGTTTTCCGATAGTATGATGTTGCGTACATTTTAAATCTAAACAAGGGGTATAAATTTGGGAATCAGGTGAACTTATCATTACTTGTTTTTGTTTTTTTTACTCCTTTAAAATTCTTCATACTCTCCTTAGTACTATATAAAGAGTGTATTATCATGTTGGGAACCGAAAAATAAAAGACCCTCATGAAACCGCGAGGACTGGTTCCGATGGATATAGGCTCCTCTGCGCTAATAGACAAAAAGAAGGAGAAGCAGAAATAATTTGTGGTTTGTAAAGAAACTCATTAGGCCATAGTAATAGCAGGACAATAGGTTTTTATCTTCATTACAATTTTCAATAAAAGTGTCTATTCGGAAATTATAATAAGTATGGCTCCAGAATTAGTTTTTTCCCTGTTAAAAAAAAAAAAGAATCATGCAATTAATAAACTTGAGATAAGGTATAATCAGAAATTTCAGAGGCAGAGTCGCCTTGTAATGGGTCCCTATAATTTCGAAGTGGTAAGAAGTTTTTCTTACCTTGGCTCTATTATCAATGACAACCAGGATGGAGAAGAAGAAGTTAAAAGCAGAATTGCTGCTGGAAATAGAGCCTATTTCTCCATTGTAAGGATAATCAAAAGCAAACTTATAGGCCGTACCAAGTTAGGCCGTAAGTTCACACTGTACAAAACGTTGATAAGGCCAGTCGTCATATACGGTGAAGAAACTTGGACGCTAAGCAATAAAAGCATTAACCTGCTAGACAGGTTTGAAAGAGTAATTGTGAGGAGAATCTTAGGGCCCGTATGCGAGAATGGTAATTGGCGAAAATGGAAAAATGGTGAACTTTTTGGGCTCTATAAGGAATGTAGCATCTCCTCGTACATAAGGATACAGAGACTTAAATGGCTTGGCCATGTAATGAGGATGAGCGAGGAAAGAGTGGCACATAAACTGTACAGTTACGTCCCGGATGGTGTACGGCAACGTGGTAGGCCGAAGGGCCGATGAAGGGATGCTGTGAGGCGGGATCTGCGACAACTGTGGATCCCAGTTACCCTTACAGAAGATAGGAAAAGATGGTTGGCGGCCGTTGAGCAGGCCAAGGGCAACTTCATGCGCCTGTGGTGCCAGTAAAAGAAGATGAAGATAATTAGAAATTTATTCTTAATTAAGAAATCTGGCCATTTTAATTTGACATTCAAAAATAAATAAATGTTTCTTTAGTTAAAATAGGCTTTAAGAGCATTATTGCTGTAAAATATAATACAACACACACATATGTTATAATGTAGACAGTTAAAGTAAGGAAACTTTCTTGTAAAATTTGAACATTACAAGGACAAAATATAATTATATGGATTCTTTACAAGTATACTGAAGAAAAGATATTGTAATAGTGTTGATGGGAAAAAGACCCCGAAACGTCTACAGTTGAAAAAGAAATAAAGAAAATAAAAAGAAAGAATAAATTTCACATGAATTGTTATAGTGAAGATGAGGTATAATTAGAAAATTATTCGTTGAGCAATCGGTTATTTTTAATTTTAAGAAAATTTAAAAATAAATTTCTCATAGTTAAAATATATTTTAAAGGAATCATTGCTGTAAATTATTAATTTATTTCTTAACCTTGACCACTGAGGTGTGAAAACATAAATCTATTGAATAACACATAATTAAATTAAAGAAATGAAAAATATATGTAATTAAAAATATCTAAGTAATGAAGAACAAAAAAATGTGATAACTCCTAAGCGTTAATTGACAACTTACGTAGACCAGCTACTGATTATAATTACTGCAATATTATGTTCCTATATATCTCACTGACAAAAGTGCAAAAGTGTACAAATTACTAAATTATTTTAATTATCCAAAACAATTTCTTAAAATATTTGGTTGCTTCTCAACAGGGGAATACCCAACAGTTAGGAAGAAATTACAAATGTATGGGAAATGTCTTTAAATCTACATTGTTAGCATTCATTTGTCTGTACCATTGTACCAAAGCATTATTTAACTCGAAACAAACACAAATGCTGTTTACGGGAACTTGGCAATTTAATAATAATGGATATAATAACAAGAAAATTCATTTCAATAATACGGATAATAGGTCATACGTTTTCGAAATGGTTTGCTAATGTCAATAAACGCGATAATGTTTACTTTGGGCGATAATTGCCAAACATTCATAATTTTTGAGTGTTCAGTAAATACACAATGTGCAAAAAACTGTTTTCCTTGTAACACTCAAGAGAACTAGCAGTGGCAACACTCCATGGATTGCATGTGACTTGTGTTGTATATGATGCTACGTATTTATGTTGGAATCTGCAGGTTACAGAGGTTGTACATAGAAATATTGGTGGAAGATATTTTCCTTATTATGTTATTTCCTTCCTTCAACAATGCAGATTTAAAATTAATTTTAAAAATACGATTAATTTCGGCTTTTAAAATTAATCGTGACAAGGGGTGTCTTTCGGAATTATAAAGCATAATAGGTTTAAAAAAAAAAATGTAACAATTTTCTGTCGAAAAATCGTTCGTTTAGTGAATATTTTAGCAGCTTTACTACCTTGCCATATTAAGTAGTTCAGTTAGCAACCCATTTCGAGGTAATGTAAGGGGCCTTTGATGATATATTCTGGTTATGGTAAGCGTAAATCATTATAACCTACCTACCATCTTCAATTCAAATATTGTTTGCCATATCATTTTGGGTGTCCCTCTTTAACGATTTCATAGAGATGTATCTGGGTGTGAATATATAGATACTTGCATAATCACCCAAAACAGGCAAAAAGGTCTTTTCTGTTTATCTTTTATCAACGTGGACGTTCACAAGTGATCCAAGGAACACAAATTAGCTAACCCATTAAAAAGTGTAAACTGGAAAATTTGGAAAAAAAAAATCAATCAAGTAGTCTTGGTGAAACGCTGACCGCAACGGTCGAACGCATTTTTATAATTCAATTTTTGATTTCTATATATCCTGAAACATAAAACCTCAAAATTTGAGGGAGAAGGAGTTAACAATTTCTTATTTAGAAATTATATAATATAACTTTTTTAGAAATAATATAATAAAACTTTTTTTAGAAATAATATAATATAACTTTTTTTAGAAAAAAAATATGTATATTT
>NW_027112099.1:1199655-1200165 GCF_000696795.3 Halyomorpha halys | reverse complement strand
TTCCGCGAGACCTTCGGAGAGAGAGAGTTCACCGTGAAAATCTGTAGAGAACTAAAAGAAGCATACCTACCAAGTGCTAAAGAGATTCCGGAGACACTTTAAAACTATTAATTCGTTTGCAATGTATAAATGATTATAATTCGGTTAGTATTTATAAATTATTAGTTATTATACGGTTTGAATCCAGCCTTGACGGCATGACTTTTAATTCGTGAAGACCTTACGGGATGAAAACTTGATCGTCCTGGTAGAATAGGTAACCTGCAGTATAACCACTCCGTACACAAGAAATACAAGGTAACAGGTAAAAAAAAAAAAATTTACAGGCTTCTCAAAGCCTTACTCCTCTTCTTTTTCAGGAACCGCTCCTGAAAAAGACCTTATGTCTTTTATAACAATTTTCAAATAAATAACCTGTTTTTTAACTTCAATTTTATTTTATATTTTATTAAGCATAGTAAGAGATGATGGCGTCGGAGAGGAGGAAATAGACCAAATCAAAATAGAAAT